>NC_081566.1:64942225-65038944 GCF_022355385.1 Mustela nigripes
CGGGCCGCGGCCGCCGCGAAGGGACCCCCGAGCCGCGGCGCCGAGGCTGTTTCTGTTGTTGTCGTGAAGGCGCCGCCTCCGCGCGGGCCCGGCCCGGCCCTGAGCCGTGCGGCCGCGGCGGCCCGGCGTCTGCGCTCGCTTCGCCGCCCCTGCCCCGGCGCGGCCCGTCGTGCGGAGCGCGGGGCGACCCCGCACGGCCCCCCGGCCCCGGCAGGCCAGCGGCCCGAGCATGGGCTCCGCCTGGGTCTTGCAGCGAGGACGGCCGCTTGGAGGGCGGATTCCTCTGTGACCCGTGGCGGCCCCGGCGCCGGCCTTGAACAGATTTGTGGTTGGGTTTTTGGTTTCGGAGAAGGTCACAGTTTTTCCTCTTTTTTTCTTTCGGTTTTTCCTGCGACGGGGGAGGGGCGGGGGGCCGAGGACGGACAGCATGCCGGCGGGTCCGACGACAGGGGAGCCTCGGTTCCCGGGGTCCTGAGGCCGCGGAGCGCGTCCGAGCGTCCGACTGCGCGGCCGCGAGGTCGGGGCGCCCCGCCCGCGCCTCCCCTGGAAACTGCAGCCGACCCGGCCGCGATCAGGACGTCAGAACTGCAGATCCTGGCCGCGCCGAGACCCTGAGAAACCATGAGTGTGAGGCTGCCCCAGAGCATAGACAGGTAGGCGCGCTGGAAGGGGCTTTCCCGCACTTTCTAACCGGACCCTGGGGGCGAGGGGGGTGCATTTGGGGAAAAGGTTGCGAAGGAGGCGTTGGGGTGGGAGCGCGGGTCTCTGGGGACGGTACGGCCGTGTGTGTCTGTGTCCCCTCGGTGCGGCTGTGTCCGGATTCAGAGCTTTTTAAAAACGAGCGAGAAACCGTGAAGCCGGGAGAGGACGGGGGGGGGGGGGGTGCTTCCCTCGGTCTCTGACTTTTGCCCTGCTACGGGCTGAATTTGAGCCCCTAACTTGCCTGTGTAGGGGGCGGGAGGCCGCCGGGCCTGGTCACGTGAGTGCTCAGGGTGGACTGGGACTGGCTCTAGGTGTTGAGCTGCTGGGGGAAGGGCCGCGGCAGGGGCGTGGGCCTCGGCGGGCTGCTTGCTACCGAATGGGGGGGCTTGGTTGGGGCGCGGGGGGTGGGGGCGTGATTCCATTTCCAGGGGGAGGGTGTTCCAGGCCTGACTGATGGGACAGAAGCACCCTTTGCACCCACAGAGGTCTGGATTTCTGCCAGTGACTGATAATAATGGCCCCCAAATGCCCAGGGCACATTTGAATTTCTTCCTCTCCAAGCTTAGGGTTTAACTTGAGACCTGCCGACCAGGGCATGCTCTAAGGTGTAATCTTCCAGGCCAGCCTTAATAAGCTTGACTCTGCAGGGTGGGCCTTCCCTCCGCCTAGAGCCTGAATGAGTTGTTTTGGACTCTGAGGCCTGATGGGCAGAGGTCCTTGGAGGTCCTTGGAGCCCAGACCCAGGGTCCAGCCCCCTTACCAGCCTGGGCAGCACCGGTACCCCTGCTGTTTACAACTTTGTGAGGTGTCTGTTTCCCCAGCCCCATCCCTTTCTCCTTAAAAATCTTAGCTTCTGTACGTAGCCTGACTGGATGGGTAGAGGTTAGAGGATGGAGCAAGCAGATGGAAGCCCTGGCCTGGACACCGTGTTGCTGGAGACGCAGGAACAGCGGGGAGCCGAGGTCTCTTCGTGCCAGTTAACCTGCGATGATCCGTGCTAGTAGTAGTTTCTTTCTGGCCGTGGAATGGGGTATAAACACAATCCCTCCCGGACACTAATATGTGGATCGCCTCCGAGTCCTGCTTGATCGGCTCCACAGCCCCCACCTGGGCCCGGAGTTGTCAGTGGGCTGAAGGCAGCCAGCCACAAAGGGCATAAAACTGGCGTCCCTTCCCCTTGTCCTTGGCTTCCCTGTCGCTCGCATCTTGTAAAGGGAGGCCCGAGGTGCGTCCGGGCAGGGACGTGACGTGGTCACGGGGCCGCTTTCTCGTTTCAGGCTTTAGTGCATCTGCCTTTTGTGAGATGTGGTTGGTGAGTGATTTCTCTGAAATCAGGGATGTGAGCAGATGGAAACCAGGTTTGGGGGTGCAGGAGGGAGGCCAGGAGGGCTCCTGGGGGAGCTCGTATCCCCACACCATCTGGTGAGGTAGGGCATGGGACGTTTCTCCCCACGTGCTTTTGTCGAACGGGTCTGAAGGTGGACCATGTTACTCCCGCTATCCAGTGGGGGGTCCTTGAGGCTCTGGGAGGACACCTGGCTTGCCGTGTGCCATCTTGCTGGACTAGAGGCAGAATCTGAGCCCAAATGCGGGTCTCCTGATCCCTGCAGGCTCTTCTGCTTGCCCCGTGCTGGCTCAGTGGATTTCTGTACTGGTCCTGCGGAATGGGCTTTCCGTATCTCCTTTGGACGGTAGCGTATGACCCTGTCTGGTGTTCCCTTTGCACGGGTCTTTTCAACGGTCTTGGGAACGGTGCCGTCATTTCTCTAGGAAAGCACCCATTTCTCCTCTGGGGTGCCACAGCTTTGCAGACAGAGTGTTCGTCACCTTTGCTTGGTCAGAGGCTCGGGTTGCCATCTAGATATCTTACCCACGGTGTGCCGCATAGAGCCTAGTGGAGGTGCCCGATGGGCGTCACAGTGGGTGCGCAGTCCCGGTGCGGAGCGGGGGAAGGATAGGGCTCCCGACGAAGACCGAGGAACTGTTGACACTCAACAGTAAGCCCCAGAAAGGCAGGGACTACATCCCCTTCGCTCCGCGGTGGGCCTGTGGTGAGCATTCCATCCGTAGGGGCAGAATGCTGGCATGAGCGAGCCTGTCAGCAAGTGTACATTCCTCCCCCTCAGAGTGTTCCAGCACTCCTGGCTTGGTTGCCCACATGGAGCCAGGTCCGAGACAGCCCCTCGCTGGTGTGTATTTCCTAGGGAGGAGCCACGTGCCGGAAGATGTGTGGAGAAGATGTGTGGCCCTAAGGAGCCTCTGGAATATTTCTTCAGAAGCGTCTTTAACTCCCTGTTGGGGACTGACACCTGGGTCCGTAGGGTGGAGAAGTGTCTGTGACGACTCTTGATCTTTCTGCACTGACACGCGGGCTCGTGCAGCTGCTCAGCCCCTGTCCTTCTGTCGGCGGACGGCTTGTGGCCTGTGGACGCATCTTCTCAAGATTTCTCAAAGCGTGTTTGATGCTGCAAGCAGAGATGAGGACGCCGAGTTACTTCTGTGGGGGCGATGATGAGCTTTGCTGAGCCGTCTCTAGGCCCCGTCTCCCATGGCAGGTGTTTCCCAGCTGGCGGGTTAGACATCTGCTTCTGTAAAACCGCTGTGCTCTGTGCCGAGTCCCATAGTCCTGTGGGCCAGCGCAGACAGGGAAGCGCTAGCTTCACACCAAGAGGGCCTGGTTTGAGCCCTGGCATTTCGCTCAACTCTGTGCGCGTGGACACGCCACGTACCTCCTCTCATTTCCTCCTGGGCGTTGCAAGCGTTCACGTGCATGAAAGGCCTTCCGGTTCACAAGCACTTTCACGCCCTGCGTCGTTTGGGGATTCTAACATTTATTGCATCTCGTGGGACTGTTGGGAGGAGCGAAGCAAACACGATCATATATGTCGTATCGCTTTCTAAGCTGTAAAACTGTACATTTCAGGCCACAGACTTCTGAGTTTGGTTTAACTTCACACACCACCTTCCAAATGAGCCCCAAACCCTTTGAGCAGCCAAGGGAGCGTCGCGTTGCTCTGAAGCATGTGGCCAGAGTGAGCAGGCTTGGTGTGTGGAGGCGCCGGGGACTGGAGGAGAGCGTTGGGTGATGGTCCCCGGTGCCTTCCCAAGAATTCTGCTGAATGGGAGAGGCTACAGCTACCTTGGCTCCCTTAGGCCGGAATAGAAAGGTCGTGTTTAACAGTCTCTGGCCATTCCCAGTTCAGAATGAATCCGACCCAGCAACCGTCCTTATCAGGGATCTAAGGTTGAAGGTACCTTTCCCCCTTCTCGGAGCGGCACAATGTTCGGTGAGGAGGAGGCATAGGAGGGAGGCTGGTCGCAGGTGCTGGGAGAGGGCCTTGGGCTTCAGGGAAGGTCTTAGAGAGGAGATGCTGGTTGCCCAGACTGGGCTTATCTCGAAAGGAAAGGGGTGGCTCCCAGAGCAAGGTGGCTTCCCACCTTGGCCTCAGGTTCTTATCAAGCCCTGGGCCCTAGAATCCGAGTTCAGCGGAGTTGAGGTGGTTGGTGTTGCATTCAGAGCTGCAGATACGAAGCCCTGCAGTGCTGAGTCTTCTCCAGAACCTACCCCCTTGCTGTCTGGGGTGAGACAAGTGGTGGCCACAGATTTGCGTGGATTTTGGTGGGTGATCACCGTGACGGGCAGGAGCAGGCTGAGTTGACTTCAGACACGCAGAAACATCTCTGAAAGAGCACCCTCTGATTAACAAATTTTTTAGCCTTTTTTTTTTTTTAACTTTCAGATCGTGGTCAGAGTCCCTGTCATCCGTGTGAGAGTGCGTTAGAAAATAGGAAAAGTTACATGACAGTATGATTTCATCAAAAATGAAAAAGATTTCATGAAGGGTGATAGCCAGCTCCCAAGTTAGCATAAAGACAGGGGAGTCCTGGAAGCCCCTCACCTGCACAGGACTGTCTTTGGAAGCTTTGAGGGGCGCTCTGCAGCCCGCCCTCTGAAGGTCTGGTATTCCGATGCAGGAAGGGCTTTGCTCGGTGTGCAGTCCCGGAGGACATGAGGGAGGAGGCGTTGTTTTCATCTGTGTTGGCCGAACCTGCTTTAGGTCTTCACAGTGGCACTTGCTACTTTTAAAACTCCACTTTATTGGTTTGTTATTTTAACAGCTTGATTCCAGGGTTTATCTGTGGCCTGCCAGCCCCGTGCCCCGGGAACCATGCACACTTCCTTTTCACCAAGTCGTGTGCGGAAGGACCCACACCCCAATGGCTCTGGCCTCCCGGGTCCCTCCTGTGCCCTGTGGGGGGAGTAGCACTAAAGAAGGTGCGGGTTCTGTCTCGGAAGAAAGAAGGAATCGTTCCCCTCTTCACAGTCACGCCGGATCCACCAGAAGAGGGGACCTTCCGAGCTCCAGGCGAGCGTGCTGGCCGCTTGAGAACACCAGAGCTGGGGCATTTCTCCAGGAATCTTGTCTGGCCTTCCTGGAATCGGTGAAAATGAAAGCTTGGAGAGACCAGGGAGTCGCTGGGCGCCGACACGAGGGAGGAGCGTGGAAGGACCATGAGGGAGGCAGGAAGGCCTGCAGACCCACGGCCCTCGTGGGACCCGGGGGGCACTCTCCCGCCTGGAGAAGCACCTGGAGGCGTGACCCGAAAATCACATGCGTCCCAAGTCAGAAGGGGTCACCTTGCCACTTCTTCTTGGCTCCAAGAGGACTCCCTTGGAGCTAGTCGCAGCAGGTGGGGGTCTGTCCTGGGTCCCGTGTTCCATCGTGGGAGGAAGTACCACGCAGTCTGGGCCTCCTTTAGGGTCTCAGATTTGCCTCTGCTATAGTTTAAGCTCATTTCATTGTCTTTTAATTCTGATCTCAGCACAGTCCCTAAAATCATAAGTGTTCCTCCGTCATCTTTACTGACTTCTTCGGGATTTCCCCTCTCGTTCTAAAGAACAGTAAACCAAGACTCGCACGAACCAGGGAGGAGCTTTGAAAAGTCAGAGCAAGTGTTTTCCAAGTTGTGATTTCTAGCACTTTCTCCAGCACTAAGTGCTACTACTCTAAAGTGCTCTGATGGGACCTCCAGTCACCAGTCATGGCCTGGCTCTGGTCAGGGGGATGTGATGGCTCCGACGACTACCCAGGGCACGCAGCCCCATGACCCGCCCGACCTGCAGTCAGTTTGCGGCACCACAAGTATTTGTCCCAGAGCCGCGCCTCGCTGGGTTCTCGCTGTTGTGGCAAGTGACGTGCAAGCCCAGGGAGCTCACGTTCCTGGTGCGAAAGGTTATCGGGGAAGCAGCAGGAAACTGCGAAGGCATAGTTCGTAACTGCCGCATCTCGTCAGGTACCGGGAAGTACAGAGATGAGCAGAAGGTTGGTGCCGAGGGTAGCAGCTGGGACGGGTGGTTAGAGATCGGGAAGAGAAGAGCGGATCCGTCAGACAAGGGAGCAGCCTGGGCAGCCATCGCAGGCGGGGCCAAGCGAGCGGTGGGTTGGGGCGGCGGGGCTGTTGGTCTTCGTGCATCGGAGAGAGGGCAGGTCGTGGAGGTGGGCAGGATGGGGGATGAAGGTGTTGGGCGCTGGGGAGGGTCGCGTGTTACAAGGTCAGAAAAACTGCAGAGACAGTACTGACATTGAATGGGTCGCGGGAGAGGGCCTGGGCCCAGGAGGGCCCTGGGAGGTGTTGCAGCGGTCGTGGTGAGAGAGAACGTTGAGCAGGGAAGAGGGGCAGGATCTAAAAGATGTTTTGGAAAGAAAAACAACAGGGGCCTGTTAAGGCTGAATCAAATTAGATTCCTATGGTTTTGAGGCTGGCTGGCTGGGAGAAGGGTCAGGCTGCCGTGAGAGAGGACTGCGCAGAAGTCCTCCTGCCTCCCGTGGACGCCCGGCAGTGGGCTGCCAAGGCACAGCCGGTGAGACGACCCAACCCCCGCCAGTGCCGCCCTCCGGTGGGGCCTCCCCCAGGCAGTCGTTCAGCAGGGAACCCCCCTGAGGGGAGCAGCGAGGGAAGCCGGGGCCAGAGATGGCTTAGGAGACGTCCTGATCTGCGGAAGCGGGCAGGGTCTGACGGAGCGCCCTGAACTGATCACACGCAGCCCCAGGGTGCTGGGGCCAGCGTTCCAGAGTCCAGGACCTTGAGCGAGAGGGTCTCTGCGGGAGTCTCCCACCCCCCACCGGCCATTAACTAGTTGAGTGGCTTCTGTGGCGCGAGCCAGGGCGTTGGGAAGGCGGTTGCTTGGGCAAAGACCCCCCTGGCCTGAGCTCTGCTCAGCTGCCACGGACGACCTGGGGCCAGGGGCTCCGGCCTGTGCTCGCCCTACACGAGGGACCCGCAGACATGGCTCTGGGGACCCTGCACGAACGCAGGGTGTGGGATCTCACCCTGACGGCGTTCCTCGCTGGCCCCCGCGTGGCCAGCGGCTCTTCCCTTCCGTTCCGCCCCCTCTGACTGCCGCAGGTCTTGTTCCCGGGCCCCCCACCGGCTTCCCGGGCCCCCGCGCCTCCCTGCGCCCCTGTCCACGGGCGTTGTCCCCCCGCCCCCCGCTGCAGGGGGACCTGGCAGGCTCACACCGCGCACCGGGACGTTTTTGTCATTCAGCGTTCCTTTCGCACACTCAGAGCGCTTGGACTGTGGTCTGTCTTACTTGCGTGTGTGTAGAATACCTCATGGAGAGGTTCGCGCAGAATTCGCTGCCCGCTGTCCGCCACGGTGAGCCGGCTGGCGATCTTTGGTTCTCTCCGTGCCTGTGTTGGCCATCGTGTCTTCTGCTGCCCGGGGTTGCAATGTCTGCTGGTCCTTCTGGACGGCTTCCCGATGCCCCGTCGGTTTGCGGAGCGCATGCCTGCCCGCTGCGAGCCGCCTTCACCTGCCACTGCTTCGGGACCTTCCGCGTCCCCCGCCTGCCCAGCCAGGGTTTTCGGGAAAGCAGCTCTGAGCACGGCTGCCGGGAACCGAGACTTGTTCTTGGTGGTGGTGCGAGGTCTGGGGCACTTGGTACTTCTTGTAGGGACAGAGCACCCTTGTTGGGGTTGCTGGCCTCGCGAAGCTTGGGGGATTTCCCCCTCGGCGGCCCGGTTTCCGGGCTGCCTTTCCCCACAGGGGTCTGACGGCACCGGGGCCCACCCTGCCATTGTCCCGCCTGCCCCGGGCTGGCCCCATTCATTTCCCAGAGCAGCCTGCCCCGCAGAGAAAGGCCACTGTTGTTCTAGGGGAGGTGGTGGAGAGAGTGGAGTAAGTAGCTTCGTGAATGGGACTCTTTCTCCTCCGGCCCCAGGGTTGGGGACAGGAACCACTCGGCTTCCAGGGTCGGCAGCAGGCCGAGGTTTGGGAGGGTCCGCACCATCCCTCAGGTGAGAGCATTGGTCAGCTTCTCCGATCTTCAGGCCCTGGGGTTCAGCGTGAGTGAGCTGCACGCTGTGCCGTCCAGGTGCCCGTGGCCGGGGGCCGGCAGACAGGACGCAGGGGGGTGTGTGACAGCACACTGTTCTGTGAGTCCGCCTGGAGCATATGGGAGGGACTCCGAGGAGGGTTTCCTAGAGGAAGGGACTTTAATGGAGACCTAAAACTGAGAGCCAGGCTCGAGAGGGCTTGAGAGGGCTCGAGGGTTCAGGCAGAGGGGCCATACGTGCTGCGGTGGGCTGGAGGGTCGCCGAGCTCTGTCATGGGACCGCAGAACGACAGATCCGTGAATCTGGACAACGGGAAGGAGCCGGGTCTTGGGGACCGTGGAAGCCTGGGTCAGGGCATTTGGACTCTCTCCCGAGGGCCACGGAGCACCGTCGCCAGACTTACATGGGGAGCGACGAGGGCAGATGTGCTGCTGGGAAACCGCGTCCCTGCAGCTTCAGCGGAGAAGGGCGGTGGGGCAGGGAGCCGTCCCCGCAGGTGGGGAAGGACCGGGGGGAGACTGAGCAGGTGGCTGTGTGGGGGAGGGCAGCACACCTGTTCTCGGCGTGGGCGTGGGCTGGGAGTCCCCTCACACGGCAGAGTTCTGGAGGGACGGAGCCTCGGGGTGAGCCACAGCCCTCCGGACAGAGCCAAGGGCAGCTGCTGAGTGCGAGCCGGCCCCTGGGCCTGGCAGGCCGGAGTGGAGAAGCACACGTGCGCTGCTCAGACGTGTGCCATGCTCACACATGCAGGGGAGGCAGACAGCGGGGTCCCCCAGAAGAGGCTGGGGCGGGGAGCGGCAGAGAAACGGAAGGCCGGCAGTGTCAGACGCTCCCACCAGGGGAGGAGGGGGCACAGACAAGGGCTCAGGTCATGATCCCGGGGTCCTGGGATCGAGCCCCGCATCGGGCTCTCTGCTCAGCGGGGAGCCTGCTTCCCCCTCTCCCAACCCCCCCCCCACTTGTGTTCCCTCTCTCGCTGTGTTTGTCTGTCAAATAAATAAATAATATATTTTAAAAGAAAAAGAAATGGTGATAGGCTCATCCAGTCGTTTCTGAAGTTTGCTCAGGAGGAAGCGGAGGGAAGACATAGCTCCTCGTCCCTGTCGGTAGGACCTCGAGTTCACTTTTCCAAGGCAGGCCTGGCCGCCTGAGGTGCACTCACGCCGGGAGGCACGCCGCAGTGTGGGCCAGAGACGCGTTCCCTTCCGCAGGGCAGGGCTGCACCCCGCCATGTCTGACTCCGTAACTCTGGGTTGGGTCTGGGCCCGAGCGTTTGCATCTCTGACGGCCTCCGGGGTGACATCTGCGCAGGTGTCTGCACGGCTCAGCGGACCGCGGTCGGTGTGGGATGAGGCCCGGCAGCCGCTGTGAGCCTCCTCACCCTGCTCCAAGCCTCTGGATCATCTTGGCAGAAACCCAGAGGAGATCCTGGTTCTCCGGCAGGATGTGCGCCGGGCCTGGTGGCTCTTCTGCTTCGGCTCTGGTCCCTCTCCGGCTCTGAACCCGGAGCCCGAGAGGGTGAGAAAGACGCCTGCTCGGGGTTTGGGGGCAGATCCCCCTGCACAGCCCTTGGTCCGGGAGGCGGGGATTTTTTTACATATTCAACACACTCATCCGACGCGTATGAACAGGAGGCCGTGTTCTCAGCGCTGGGGACGCACCAGGACTAGAGGCCGTTGGGGACGACAGACAACAAGGAAGCTTGTTTATGATGCAGACGTACGTGACTTTGGTAAAAGCTGGGTTCAGAACTGTGCACAAGGGAAGGTCAGAGTCGAGAGGGTCCACGTTCCAAGCAGGGAGTATGCGGGTGACAGAGGGCTGGAAAGTTCAGGACCCAGGAGAGAGGGCCCCAGTGGTGTTCCTGGGGTGTGGGCGGTGACGTGCTGTCAGTGGTGCGTTTTCTCTCTTGTGTTGTGGCGGCCGTCAGGCAGGGCTTGGTGCTTGTCACAGGCGGGGAGGCCCAGAGGGGCTCAGGCCACTCCGCAGAGTCTGGACGTGGGGATTAGAGCCCAGCACAGCGTCCCTCACCCAGCAGGCCTCTTCCCAGCAGGTGTGCTGGGCCACTGGGGACTGTCCCCAAGGCAGAGGACTCCTCCCTCCTCCTGCCTCCTGCCTGGTCCAGGCCGGGCGGGTTGGGTGACGGGAAGAGCGCTCTGCCTTCGTAGGCCACTGGGCGTGCGACCACGCATGGGACACTTCCCAGCAGCTCCGGAGCTTCTCTGTCTATGGCGCCAGGGCTGTGTCGCGGGGGTCGCTTGTGGAGTTCTCAAGTGAACGTTTGCAATTTTTTCTAAAGATTTTACTTTTACATTATCTCTGCACCCAGCGTGGGACTCGGACGGACACGCCCGAGCTCGAGAGGCCCCCGCTGCACCAGCGGGGCCAGGCGCCCTGACGGCGTCTTCGCTCGCGGCTTCATAGGGAGAAATCCCGCGCGTAGAATTGGCCACGTTAGAGTGTGCAGTGCAGTGTCGCTCAGCAGTTCACTTGCTAATTGTGGAACATTCTCAGCCCGAAGAGAAACAACCCTGTGCGTACAGTTTTAAGCCAAATCGCTCAACCTCGCCAGGCCTCCCTTTCACCGTAAAGTGATGTCTGCGATGTGTGTCCCCACGTGGTCTGGAGCCGTCGTCGTGCTGACCTGGGGCTCTGAGCTCTGTTTTCGCCCCTGGGTCCTGCTGCTGCCATGCCAGTTACCCCAGAGACTGACCTGCTTGGGAGCCCCGTGAGCTCAGTTAGTTTGAAAAAGTGTGCTCCAGCACGAGATAGAGTGTGCGCGTGCGTGAGTGTGCATGCGTGCACGTGTGCCCGTTCCAGACCGGCCGGAGGAACGGTGGTTGAAGGGTGGGAAGCACAAGGAGCAGGAGGGCTGGAAGGAGGCTGGAGGGTAGAGGAGAGGGAGGCGGTAACCGTGAAGTTCTTCCGTCGACGAGAAGAGTCCTGGCAGGTGCAGGGCAGACGGTCTGTGTGCGTCCGACCTGCTGGCGATCCGCGCGGCCTGCAGACCCGTGCTGGGTGGTTGGCCCTGCTGCATGGCGTTTCCTGCCTTGCTAAGCAAGCCAACAGGCTGTCAGGTGCTGCGGCAGGAGCCGGCTTCAGGCAGAGACTGAGAACCCCCGTAACGTGGCAACCCTTGGCCCCGAGCACCAGTGCGGCGCTTCCCCTCGGCACAGCCGTCTGCACCTGTCCTGGAGTTTAACTTCGCCGTGGGCTTGCGGAGAGTGCGCGGTGGAACAGGAGGCTGATCTGGTTTCCCTTCCCCCTCTCCCTCCTTGGGCCTGGTGGCCTCGGGGCACACTGCCTTGACAGCTCTTCTCTGTATTGGAATTGTCCCCCTTCTGAGACAACACTGCTCCTCTGTCTTCCCACGGATGGGGGACCGTCCCTCCCTGGAGGACCCGCTCGTCTGGCTGCCCCATCTGTGCCCGTCATTGTGTGGAGAGCCTTTTCTACAAAAGCTACGGGATTGGAGAATCAATTGGCTAGGGCGGAAAGATGGCCGGCTCCGGGGCCAGGGGCCCACGGTTTCAGGGAAGCGTTCAGGAGACGGGGTGAGGGGGAAGGACAAGACAGCCACCGGCAGCCCAGATGCCACAGGAACCCGAGGTTCTGTTCCCGCCGGCGGACTTCCAGCCCGTCTCACTTTGGCTGGCATCCCTCCGTCCGCGTCCGCTCCTAACCTTTGCGTGTCTTCCAGGTGCCTTGGGGGGAGGCTCCCTGACCTTGCATCTCCTTAATGACTAATGACATTGAGCAGCTTTTCGTGTGCCTGTCACCCCCTTGCATACCTTCTTGAGAGAAATTTCTGTGTTGAACCGACCTTGCATTCCTGGTACGGAACCCACCCGCTCAGGACGCCTCGTCCTTTTCCCTCGTTGGTGGCTCGGATTCGCTCGTACTCGGAAGAATTTTTGTGCGCGGAGTCTTGTTTAATGGTGGTGCCAACCCTCTGAGGTCAGGGTCCTCATGGAGAGGTCAAACAAGCTAGGCGGCATGCCTGGGACTGCGCAGCGGCAGAGCCTACCGGGAATGCAGACTTTCGAACGTGCTTCCCCTTGGCCCTCTTCTTGGTGCAGACGACCAGCAGCTGATTTCCTTTACTGGGGCCTGTCCTTGTCTGAAACTTCTCTGTTACCCCCGTAGATTGAGCATTCCCAGAGGGTGTGGCCTCAGGAATGCTCTTGTCACGTGCCCCCGCCCCCCCTCGCGCCAGTTAGGACTCGACACTGGGTATGTTTTGGATGATGATGAAGTTTGTATCCTTGAGGGTCATTGATTTGATTGTAAACGTGTCCTTGTCCCTTTGTGGAGTCAGGAGAGTTACGGAACAAGGGCGTAGGTGTGATGCCGCTTCCTTGAGTGCTCAGCATTTCCCATGCCCTAAAAAATAACTTATAAAGCCTTACTAAAGGGGCACCTGGGTGGCTCAGTGGGTTAAAGCCTCTGCCTTTGGCTCAGGTCGTGATCCCAGGGTCCTGGGATCGAGCCCCGAGTTGGGCTCTCTGCTCAGCAGGGAGCCTGCTTCCCCCTCCATGCCTGCCTCTCTGTGTCAAATAAATAAATAAAATCTTTTAAAAAAAAAAAAAAAGGCCTTATTAAAGGCCGTGGGAGAGGAGGGGTGCACGGAGCGCCCTCCTGAAAGCTCCCCTGACATGTCCCTAGTGTCCCCGGCTGGTCGAGTGCCCACCTGGCAGCGTCCTCTGCCTGGATCATGTGCCCTGTCAACTTGTAGTCTTCCCGCAGAGTGACTGATTCATCAGACTGTAGTTGCTGAGAATTTACGGACAGAATCTCAGCATTAAATCTTTGGCTTTTTCTCTCTTTTCTGATGTGAGCATCAGCAGACAGAAATGCAGGCCATGTTGAGGTGCACAAGCAGGGAGACCCAGAACGGCTGTGGGGCTCTCAGGTGGGGGAGCCGATGGCACCTGTACAATCACCTGTGGGCGTGTGACATGGCAGATGCACACGGAGGCTTCTGCACGCTCACTGCCGACGTGCAGCTCAGCACCTTCCCGGTGCCGGCCGCCCTGCTCAGTGACCGCCTTAGCTCCCCCTTCGTGTGAGATGTGAGGTGGGGTGACGGCTCGGTTCGTGGTACTTGGGGCCTGACGTCCCCAAGAACGTGTTTTCTGCAAAACCAGACTGTGTATTAAATTACAAAGGCAAATGTAATTGCTTTTGGGATTGTCTGTTTTCGCTGAGTATTTGTGCCGCCCGTCCAGTGGGGATGTTTGGGACTGGCCAGTGTGCTAACTGATGAAATAGAACCATTTGTATGTACGAACAGATAGAACGCATAGGAGTGTGTATATGTGGCGATTTTCCCTGTTTTAAATACAAAGCCATTGCCTCATTTTATGATCTAGCAGCACTGCGACCTGGGTCAGGAACAGAATGTCTTGGGGCAGAGGCTTGAATTACCGGGAAGAAGCGTCTGCTTCCATCTCTACAACAGAGAAGGGCAGCGTTTGGCTTCTGCTGTGGGCCCGGAGGACCTGTTTCCCATAAAGCTGCATTTTTACCATTTCGATAGCTTTATTGGGGTATATTTGATGTGCAGTCAAAGTGCACACAGAGTACGTGCCCCGATGCAGTTTGACAGATGCGCGTCTGATGCTGTCGCCCCACCAAGGCCACAAGCGTTCTCGTCAGCTCCAGATGCTCCTATAGTCTCTCTCTCATCCCCCACCGGAACTTTCTGGCACAGATTGGCTTTCTTTCACGGTAGATTGGCTCACGTTTTGTGTAATTCTGTGTCACACGCGGTGACCCTTTCCCGGTCTGCCCTCTTTGACTCGGCACCGTTTGAGACCACCCCGCCTTGTACAGACGAGCGTGTGCGGGTTTCCCCGCACGGAGGTCCTTTGTTTCTCTCAGTGCTGTTTCGTGCTTTCTGATGTGCTGGTCTTTCTACATCTTTTGTCACATTTGGCCCTATTTTATTTATTTGTTTACTGATTTTAGAGAGAAAGTGTGCGTGAGCAGGGGAGGGGCAGAGAGAGCGAGAACCCCAAGCACACCTCCCGCCGCGTGTGGAGCCCAAGCGGGGGCTCAGTTCCAGGGCCTGAGATGACCTGAGCAGAAACCAAGAGTCACTAACCCAATGGCACCACCCAGGCCTCCCGCCGCCACCCCCCACTCCCATCCGGGGTTCATATTTTATTTTATTTTATTTATTTATTTTTAAAGATTTTATTTATGTATTTGACAGAGATCACAAGTAGGCAGAGACAGAAGGAAGCAGGCTCCCTGCCGAGCAAAGAACCCGATATGGGGCTCTATCCCAGAACTCTGGGATCATGACCTGAGCCGAAGGCAGCGGCTTTAACCCACTGAGCCCCCCAGGCCCCCCCGTGGTTCATATTTTAAAGGGCGGTTTTTACAAACCTCTTTTTCATTATTTCAGTATGTGTAGACACGACTGATTGTTGTATGTTGAGCTTGGATCTTGTAGCCTTGCGGGACTCACTTTTTAGGTCTTACACATGTTTTGTTATCCCCGGGATTCTAGAATCCACGCGTCTGGTTCTAAATCAGTTTACCTTGTCGTTTCCAATCTGGGTGTTTTTGAGTTTTGGAGAAAGTCGGAACTTTTCTACTTCCTGCTAGACCTGTGGAGTAGATGTTGGGTTCTCCCTCCCCAGGAAATCTGTAAAAACAAGTAAGCAAGAAGATCATTAAGTCCTTCTCTCCAGCAGGATCAGACGTGTGTGTGTGTCAGACTCCCTGGTGACGGAGGACGCAGACTTGGGAGCCGGTGAGCAGAGACTGGACCACCGTGCTGTGACCCGAGCGTGTCGGGCACTTGGAGGCAGGACTGTTCAGAGCCGGGGACAGGGAGATGGTGCCGCCGGCCTGCTGCCCCGGGTGGCATGGCTGACACAGGACTGAACACTCACAGATGGTCGACGGGGAAATAGAGAAACCTCCCAGTCCGCACTGGTGGTTCAGTTCATTTCCAAGATTCTGGAAAGAATTTATCTCTCTGTACTTCTTCCTCTTCGTCCTGTTTCCTTTCTCTCTTAACAGTCTCGGTGGTGTGCTTCTGGCCCGAAACCTCCCTGACCCGAGGCCAAGGGCAGCGTGAGCATCATTCTTGGTCCCGACTGATGCCTCGTCCTCGGAGGACCCTGTGAGCTGGGTCCTGCTGCCCCACTTCTGCGAGGCTCTGTTTTGTTTAAACCCACGGCAGCACGTGTCCTCGTAGCAATTCTTGAGATCTTTGGGAGGGTTTTAAGATTCATTTATTTATTTGAGAGAGAGAGCCCGTGTGTGTGCGCGTGCAGGGCAGAGGGAGAGGCAGAATCCAAGCAGCCTCCCCACTGAGCACAGACCCTGACCTGGGCTGAGGGGGGCAGGTGACTGCCTGGACCGGATCCCAGGACCCTGATCTGGAGCTGAGCCAAAACCCGACTGGCTGAGCCACCCGGGCGCCTTACGGCGTCCCTGCGGGGCTCAGCATACTTCTCAAACAAGCCCGAGGTTCCCCATCCCAGTGTCAGCCACACAGGCAGGTGCTGGGCTGTGCAGAGTTCGGGCCCAGCGCGGAGATCGCGGAGCCAGCGGGAGCTGTTGCTGCTGAGAACTCCCTCAGCCCACCTGCCGATGGCCCTGTGCCAGCAGCGTCCCCGCGTCACAGCCGCGGGGGAGCCGGGATCGCACGGCTGGGAAGTCGGGAAGGAGGACCCAAGCCCAGGCCATGAGGCTGGAGGTCTTCTCCACTGCCCTGTCTGCTGTGGGAGGAAGAGACCTTAGTTCGGAAGTGACAGCATCCGTGGTTCAGTGGGCCGGCGGGTAGAGAGGGCGACCAGGCACCCCAGGAGTGTCTGCCCTTCGGGGAGAGCCTGGAGTCCCCAGGGCCTCGACTGAGTGTCTGCGGGGTGAGTGTCGCCCCTGCAAGTTACAGATGGGAGTCGGGAACCTGAGGAGACTGAGGGCAAGTAGATGCGGGATCCTCCGTGTTCCAGAGGCGGCTGAAGGCACCAGAGCAGGCAGCGTCCCTACAAAGGGGGCATAGGGCAGGGCTAGTGGCCCACGCGGTCCGACGGAGAGGGGCCCGGTTAGATGTGCAGAAGGCCTGCCGGCTGCGAGACACGCCAGGCTGGGGGTCAGTGATCTCACTGGGAACGGTCAGTTCTGGGGGCAGAGGCCAGACCGCAGTGGGCTAAAGAGGCATAGGAGGGAAGGACGAGCCAGCAGGACAGACGACCCTTCCCAGCAGCCCAGGTGGGCGAGGGGGCCAGGGCCACGCGTGGGGCCGGAGGAGCTTCCTGCCTCCGGGAAGCCGTTCTCCAAAGGCCGAGAGGGATTTGGGTCCGTTTAGGCTGGAGGCTCGAACTGTGGAACTGGAGGACGGCGAGGGTTTAGGAGGAACCGAAGGAGCAGAGGGGAGTGGGGCCGGGGCCGGGCCCGGATTGGGGCAGGTGTGAGGAGGCGACCCAGCGTGTTCTGAGAAGCGTCCGGCGGGCAACTGAAGAGGCTCTCGCTCCTCAGTGAGGCGGGAGGTGAGACCGCCTCGGGCTGGAGGGTGGCCTTGCACACACGCCCGGCGGCCGTGGCTGGAGAGAGGTGCCAGCTGGCGAGGCCGGGGACGTGGCAGGATTGCCACAGACGGGAGCCCGTGCGCCCCACACCGGGTGGAGGGGGTGGACCTCCCGCTCTCAGGCCGGTGACAGAGGCGACGCCCGGGCCAGGGAGGGACGGGCATGCAGGGGGTCTAGCGGGTCACTGATCCCGACCAGCCGTGGCCCCACATGCTGCCTGGTGCCTGAACCGGCCGGTGAAGTGGTGCTTTCTGGCTTTAGCAGAGGGGATTTGACCCAAACCCTGAACTAGCCCTGAGAGAAACTCCTTCCTTGGGATGGATGGAGGGTTAGGTGTCCGTCAGCATCCGGCCGCCCCTCTCCTCCACTGGGTAAAACCAGAGAAGCCGTGGGTATTTTACAGCTTTATTTTTTTTTTTAAAGATTTTATTTATTTTATTTGATAGAGAGAGATCACAAGTAGGCAGAGAGGCAGACAGAGAGAGAGAGGAGGAAGCAGGCTCCCTGCTGAGCAGAGAGCCGGATATGGGACTCGATCCCAGGACCCTGAGATCATGACCTGAGCCGAAGGCAGCGGCTTAACCCACTGAGCCACCCAGGCGCCCCTTTTTACAGCTTTATTGAGCTGTGGTCCCAGAGCATAAAATTCACCCGTGAGAGTGAACCGTTAGGCGGTCTGGGGACAGTCACAGAGTTGGGAGGCCATCACCCCTGTCTCATTTAGAATTTTCCAGTTTCCTGGGAAGCAGTGTGTGCTCATCAGCAGTCATTCCCCTGTCCTGCCCCCTCACCCCAGCCCCAGAGCACCCCTGCTGCCCTTCCTGTGTCCAGGAACATGGTTCTTCTGAACACGGCTCGTGTAACCGAAACCCCGTAACGTGTGGTCGTTGCGCCCGGCTCCCCCTGAGCCTCACGCGTTCTGGGTGCTTCCTGCCCGCGGCGGGGTGGGGAGGGGGGCGGTGAGTCCATCCCGCAGTCCGGACAGACCACCCTGGGCTGCTGCTGCAGGTCGCGTGGCGTCCTCTCTGGGGCTACGCTGTCATGAACGCTGTCGTGAACGTCCGCGGACAGGTGCGCGTCTGGCCGTGTTCCCAGTTCTCCGGGGTCAGACCCGGGAGTGGGGCTGACGGAGCGTCTCTGCGTGTTGCTGCGCTGACCGTTCTCAGGAGCCGCCGAACCGTGTCCGCGGCGGCCATGTGACTCCGCGTCCTCCCCGGCAGAAAAGGTCCCCAGTTCTCCATGTCCCCACACTCGCTGTTTCCCATTATTTTGGTTTTAGCCATCCTAGTGGGGTGAGGGGGCGTCTCACTGTGGTTTTGATTTGCGCTTCCCGGAAGACTGATGTTGCACATTTTTTCATGTGTTTATGGCCATTTGTGTGTCTTCTTTAGAGAATGGTCTATTTAGATCTTTTTCCATTTTAAAAAAACCTTTTTTATTGTTTTCTGAGAGTTCTATATGTGTTCTGGTTAGCGTCCCTTCCCGGACACGCGGCGCGCACATCTGTCTTCCATTGTGCATGTTGCTTCTTCACTTTCTTGATGTCGTCCTTTAATTGGAGGAAGGAAGTTTGATGCCGTGGGTTTTATTTGTTTGGGGAGGGGTGAGAGGAAACGGCAGGGTGCCCCAGGCACAGGGCGCATTGGGAGAAGGCAGGAGAGGTTCAGCAAGGGGTTGCTGAGCCTGGCGGTGCGGCATGTGCTTTTATGGTGAACGACGACACGGCTCGGCGCAACATGACCGGTCCTGGGCCCCGTGTGTTCTCAGTCTCGCAGTCAGGCAGCCTGGCGTCATCTTGGTGGAATCGTCCACCAGCTTCGACCAGCGAATGAGTCCGTGCTGAGGAGTCTTCCAGCGTTTGGGTCGGTTTGTGGTTCAGACGGGGTGAGAAGCTCAGCAGATCAGACGGAGCACCCGCACTCTCTGCCCCTTTAAGAGCTCAGCGCAGTCCACTGCCCCTGGCATCGCCAGAGAGCCCCGGTTTCTGCCCCCAGCACTTGCGACTCAGTGCTGTCTGTAGACGGCCGGCTGTGGATTCCCGCTCCGCTCCCGCACTAGCACCTTGCACGCTGTGCCCCTGATGCCTCAAGCCGGCGAATTTCCCAAGGACGAGGATCCTGCTTGCGCCGCTGTGTGCCTGGGCCTCTAACTCACCTCCGTGGACCGATGGGTGGTCCTCTGGGACTGGCAAGCACTGTGATGGTAAATGCACGGGTGTCTAAGTCACTGGGGAAGTACATTAAGTGTAAATCCATTTTGTCCTTGGTCAGCAGACTTTTGGCAGAGAAGAAGGAGTTTACTTGAAAGTCCGGGTTTTATTTAAGTTTCGTAGTCTTGGGTTTTACAGACGTGTGGGGAGTTACTCTAAGCTGCCTCTAGAGTTTAAGTTCAGGCCATCCGACATTTCACTTCCCGTGGACTTGATCTGCACCAAGTGCCACGTGTTGTGCAGCCTCATGACCCAGCGGGGGTGGGGGGGCACAAAAGCAGAGCCAGGGCTGGCTCTCGACCTCTCCCCACCTTGTGAAGGAGTCCCCTGCGGGCCTCCCAGAGCTGAGGCCATGGGCTCTGGGCCCAGAGCAGGAAGCTCTGCAGGGTTGGACAGAGGGAGAGACGCCGAGCCCGTCTTTGCGGCTTCTCCGAAGGAGGTTTTTTCCAGAATGGCCAGCACACTAACGCTGGTGTGCACACACACCCTGTGCCTGAGCCCGGGGCCCTGGGTTCCAGTTCTGACACCAGGGACCCCAGAAATGTCCACAAAGACTGCGTTGCTGTGCTCAGGCTACCATAATAAGTACCACAGACCGGGTGATGATTTTCTCCTAGTGCTGGGGGCTGGAAGTTGGAGGTCAGGCCTGTGTCTGGGTCCTGGAGAGCCATGTTCTGCCTTGCAGATGGCCGCGTGCTACTCGTGCACACCCACCGCCTATCCTTGGCGTGTACACACTGGGGGATCCTGCTGTCCTGTGTCAGGAGGGCCCTCCGTGACCTCATTCCACACTCTTCTCCCAGAGGCCTGGGTTCCACTCACTGGGGGTCAGGGCCGCAGTCCAGTGCTGTGTAGGGACACAGGTGCAGCCCGCAACAAAGGCTCGCGTGATCCTCCGTCTCCTCGTCTGCGACACGAGATTGGGGGTGTCGCGACGCTCCCGCCCTCCTGAGGATGACGGCGCAGGCCGTGTGTGGGCGCTATTTTCTGTTCTGGGTCCTGCGAGAGGCTCCGACTACATTCTCTCCGCGCAGAACCGAACCGTTTGCCGTTACGGGAGCTGGATGCGTTCCTTCGTTCCCTGGGTGTTTCTGAGCATCTGGTGCTGTGAGCTCGGAACAGAGCAGAACGCTTTGCCTTCCTGGAGCTCCTATTTGAGGCGAATTAAATAAAAAATAAAATCGGGGCACCTGGGTGGCTCAGGTTGCTAAGCGTCCAACTCTTGATCTCAGCTCAGGTCGTGATCTCAGGGTGGTGAGTTCGAGCCCCACTTTGGGCTCTGCGCTCAGCGGGGAGCCGCCTCTCCTCCTGCCCCGCCGCTGCTCTCTCTCTCTAATAAATAAAGTCTGTGTAAAAAATGAGAAATTAAAGTATAGTGTCCTAGGTAACTGTGCCAAGGAGACAATGTCAGGAAGGTGGGGTTGGCGTTTCCAGGAAGGTGCTGTTTGAGTCGAGGGGTGGAGCCTGTGTCTAATTCTGCGCGGCCAGGTGGGAAGCTGAGAGCCCCCCGGAGGGTGCCTTCGCCCAGCACCCCGCAGCGCGCCTGCCGCCTGCTCGCAGACTGCCCCAGACTGCCCCGTCTCCTCCCGTAGCCCTGCTCCCCATCCCCCATCACCCACTTCTGTGCCAGACGCTCTGCGCTAACTAATGATTTCACAGCCTTTTTAAAAAAATCTCCACCCAAAGCCGCTAATGAGGAGTTCCAGCTCGCCCCAGCCGCCAGTCTGGGGAGGCTATGGACCCGCTCCTGAGGTCTTCAGGTGTCTCTGGAAGTGCCCCTAAGCCCCTCCTCCCCGGCCACCTGCCCTCTGTGGCCCTGGCTTACCCCTTTCTCCACATCCTTCTGGGAAGTGCTCCGTCCCACTCGGGCATTCCCTTGCTTTTCTCTCGGGCCTGCTCTCTCCCTCCCCTTTCCTTGTGGGGGCGGGGCTCTCCGGTGCCCTACACTGGGTCACGCCCCGCTGCGTGCACTGACCCCAGTTGTTTAGGACCTGAACGGCTGCTGCTCTGGGCCCTCTAGCCCGGCAGGAGCCCTGGCCTCACTGGCCTTGCCGTGGGACTCAGACTGCAGACCTGGGGCTGCCTCGTTGGGTCCTTCGTCCTCTGGCTCAGGCCCCTGGCACTTTTGCAGCCCGTGATTATGGGGATGGTGTCCCCCGTCAGTCAAATCATTGAAGGTTCAGCCTGCTCCGGGGAAGGGTCCGGCCGTTGGCAGAAACCTTCATTGGTCATCCCCGTCTCCGGCTGCGCGAGGGCCCAGGAGGGCGGGCCACCTGACCGCCTGGTGTCACCTCGAGGCCCGTTTCCCACCAGCTGTCTGCACCCGAGGGCAAACAGGATCCAAGAGGACTGGTTTCCTTCTTCCCTTTTTTTTTAAAGATTTTTTTCATTTATTTATTGAGAGAGAAAGCAAGAGAGAGCAGAGGCCGGGGAAGGGGTGGAGGGAGAGGGAGGAGCAGGCCCCCTGCTGAGCAGAGAGCCCAAGAGAGCCCAAGGCGGGGCTTGATCCCAGGACCCTGAGATCATGACCTGAGCCGGAGGCAGAGGCTTAACCCCTGGAGCCACCCAGGCACCCCAGGAGTCCTCTAAGAACTGGAAAGAGTCCCAGAGAAACTAGATTCTGCCTCTTGCATCCGAGGATTCCAGCACCTTTGATGGGATGTGTCCTTGCTCCTGGCACCTGGGGACCGCATGGAATCCGGCTGTGAGTCTCAGCCGGCGTGGCCGTGGCTCCGTCTTCAGTGTCTTGTTTCTCTTTGGCTTCTGGTCCCTTGGATGTGTGCCAGTAGCTGCTTATCTGCTGGTCTGCCCAAGAGGTGGATGGAGCAGCGCTCTGTGCACAGAGTCCCAAAGCTTATAGTGGGTGCTCTGCGTGTGTGTGTATGAGTGTGCGTGCACCTGTCCGTGGGTATGTATGCGTGCGCGTGTGTGTACCTGTCCGTGGGTGCTGTGCGTGTGTGTGTACCAGTGCACGTGCACCTGTCCGTGGGTATGTATGCGTGCGTGTACCTGTCCGTGGGTGCTGTGCGTGTGTGTGTACGAGTGTGCGTGCACCTGTCCGTGGGTGCTGTGGGTGTGCATACACATCCGTGCCTGTGCCAGGACACCCAGGCTGTCCAGCTGGCCCGTGGGGAGGAGGGATGCAGAGATGCCCCAGGAGTGCAAGACACATGCCCTCCTTTCAAGCCGTGTACGGTTTAGCTTAGCTGGGGCACCAGAGACATAGAAGCTGATTAAGACTGTCAACACAAGTGTCATTTAATCCACAAATCAGGTCTTTGGAGAGAGATTCGGGGACGGACTCCTCTCTCCCGTCACAGCAGGATGGCAGGTGCAGCTCGGGATGCGTGGGTGAAGCGCTTGTGTGTCCTCGCTGCGTTTGCTGTGTGGAACCAGGGACGCGGGTGAGTTTGTGCAGGCAGGGGTACTGCGTGCCTGGGCCCAGGGGAGACTGGCCAGGAGAGACCTCATCAAGCAAAGCTTCTAGGGACTTTACTGTCGGAAGCCGGATTCCGTGGGTGGACGTGCCTGTGCCAGTCTGCTCTGTCAGCCATGATTCTGGGGCCTCTGGACTGGCCTCGAGAGACCCCCGGACAGCCTCCTGTCCCACCATAACTGCTTCAGGGCCCTTTAGGGTTTGAGGTCCATGCCCTATTTGGGATGTCCCTGTCCCTGTCCTCTGCACTGTCCGGCACCCACTGCGCCTCTGCAGGGGTCCCTGTGGATGAGCCCAGGCTCTTAACCCCACCAAAAGCCCCAACATAAAGAGGGTAGGAGTGGGGACAGCGGGGACAGCATTTTGTTATTGATGGTGCGTCGAGTCGTCCGTGGAGCAACACAGGGCAAGCCTGTCAGACCTCCCTGCCACCAGGATTAGGAAGGGCCCTGGGCTGGGTATTTACTCAGGACCCCGTCCCTCCAGGATACTGGAGTAAGAGTCAGCGGCCCGGACTCCTCTGGCCGCCGGACGCTGTGCTCCCCCATCCTGTCTGTGGCCTGCAGTGCTCCCTGTCTGAGGACACTGATGGGACACTGTTCCTGTTCCCCAGCATCCCTTTCATTGTCACGTGGGTCTCACCCTGGGAACTACTTCCCACGGTCATCTTTGTGGAAAGCGGCGGAATGAGGGGAGCCTGCTTTCTGCGGAAGCTGCTTTCGCCTTCTGCTGCCGTTCCGCCGAAGTTACCCCCGTGAGGGGCTTCTTTCCTCCTCACGCACCCTGCCTCAGTTTCCTGGAAGAGAGAAGGAGTGGAGATCCCCCAACATGTTGGTCAGCCATGCAGTGGCTGCCGTGGGCTTGGCCGCGGGGGTGGGAGAGGCCGAGACTGCTGAGCCCACAGTATGGGCCTAATTACTCCTTGGCCCCGAGCTTGCCTGTAATTGTGGTTTCTGGGAGCCAGCGCATGCTGGAAATCTGCTGGAGCAGCAGAGACTTGGGGTTTCCGTCTGGGATGGGCTTGGATTTTCCACTTGGAACAGGGTTCCCAGCCCCCATTTTCAGTTGGGGGGCAGGGTGAGCCCGTAAAGCTCTGACGGGGCAGTTAGGAGAGGCGTAGGGCGGCAAGGCCTTCCTCTGGGTGCAAGATTGTGTACTCTGAAACCCCGGACAGTTCGGAAGAGCTCAGGGAGGCAGCAGGGCCTGGGAGAGCCGATCGGCCCTGCCCTCAGGGGAGGACCCCGTCTCTGTGCCTTGGTTTCCCCCTGTCCTTGACTTGGACATCCGTCATCATGGGTCGGGAAGTGCTGACCTCAGACGGGGCAGCAGCCCCAGTCCCTTCCCCGCGGCGGTAGTAAGAGCAGAAGCTGCTCTGAGTGCTTGTCGGATGCCCAGCGCGGAAGGAACGGCACCGTTAAATCTCAAGACTATCTCGTGAAGCAGCCGTGGCCTCTGCAACAGGTGAGGGTGCCTGAGGTCCCGGAGCCTGCATCGGCAGCAGGATGGATGTCCAACCCAGGGATCACGAAGCCAGAGCATTTGGCCTGCAGACACATAGACTGCAGTCCACGGGGTGTGTGCGCACGGCCAGGGAACACCCAGAGCCGGCCCGGCTTCATGGGGCTGCCATCGAGCTTGGGGCTCAGGAGTCTAAGTTTCAGCCCTGGCCCAGACCACCTCTGACCCTGGGACCTTGGGGAGGCCTGTGTCGTTTCCGACTGCGGTTCCTTGTCTGTGAGGTGGGCATGTGCGGAGCCGCCCCGAGGGCCCGACGAGGCGCTCCGAGCTCTGCCCCTGCCACCCAGCAGGTGCTCGGCACACGCCAGTGGAAGGGGAGACGAGTGGCCGGCTCTGCCCTCTGGGCCTCGGGATGGAGGGGGAAGGAGAGGACGGGTCTGAGCAGGGGGCACGGGTGGTGAGGACGCTCTTGGGCCGCCGGGGCTGGCGGGGCTCATGGAGCTGTGCTACCTCGCTCACTGCGTGCGGGAAGTTCAGCCTGGCGGCCGGCATTTCTGCAGCCTGGCTTCCTCCACTGTGAAGTCAGGACACCAATACCTCTGCCCCCCAGGGGCATCGTGGAGAATGAGTCACCTAAACAAGAGCTTGGAGTTCTGAGTTCTGACCGTGCATGCCCCAGCCCGAGCATTTTCCCGTCTCGTGTGCAGACAGTCCGGTCCTCAGAGCAGCCCAGGAGAGGGCAAGCAGGCGGGACGGGGAGCGCTCGGGGCCGCAGGCACGGCCCTCTCCTCCGGGGGAGCCCTGAGGCCCACACCGCGCACCAGCCACGCGGTGTCGCAGGAGGTGCTCGAGACGTGCGTGTCACGGCCTGGCTGGAGCCCGTCTGTGCGCCGGCCACAAGTGCGTCTTCCATCATTCAGTGCATGTTCACGGAGATGCGTGTGTGTCTGGCCTGATGGGGAGAATCCGCGTAGCATCCCAGGTGCCGGGGACCCTCTCCCGGTCCGTCCGGGTTTGTTCCTTCAAGATGTTATCCCGCAGATGGGCAGGTTCCGACTTGAGATACCGTTCTCACCCTGCCGGGGTTGGGGGCCCTCGTGATGTGGTTTGGGCCTGGAGGAGTGAGTGTGTGTGTGTCTAGGACCCTCTAGCTCACGCGGCTCCGTCACCGCCCCGCACAGGTGTGCGCACGCGCCGCACTCGGCTGTGGAAAAGCCAAGACCCGCCGCTGAGGTTCTGCCCTGAGAACCAGATTGCCAGGAGGCCGCGCAGAGACCAAACGCACGGCCCGATGGTAACCTTTGAGGCGCACCGAGGGCCCTGAAATGTAGCCGCACAGAAAGACGCTTCCACCTGTTTCCCGTCACGGGGCAGCCGTGTCCCGTCTCCTGTCTCCCAGCTCCGGTGACTCCATCTTCCTGACGCGCCTGCACTTGGAAGATGGGATTAGTAGGAAAGGGCACGAGGCCACCCTTGCTGAAGTGGTGGGAGCCCTGCTTGTCCTCCCACAACACGGCCTCTGCGCGTCAGACTTGGAGAGAGCCGCGGCAGGGCCAGTCCCACCAGCACTGGGGTCCCCTGGGGGTGCACGGCTCAGAGCGGTCCCAGCATTCTGGCTGGCCTTCCATTGGCGTCCTAACCAGCTGTGTCTGGGAAGCGTCTGGTGTGGAGCTCGGGCTCTTGGCTGGGGGCCCCGGTCGGGGAGCCGAAGGAGCACGCAGTAGAGGACAGAAGTCCCACCTTCCAGGCAGGCGCTTTACTACTGGTTCCCTTCTAAAGTAACGCGGGGGCGAGGATGCGTCCTTATAGCACAAGTCAGCCCAAGGGCTGGGCGGTGCAGACAACAGGAGTGGCCATCACCGGGATCAGCTGAAGGAAGCTTCCGGAAGGCAGGGAGTTTCCGGGCAGTCTTGGGAAGGGAGAAAGGAGGAATTCAGAGGGTCTCTCGCACCGCCCAGCTTTGTTCCTGCCGGACTTCCGGGGGCTTCCCGGTACCACTGGAAGCTCCTGCGCTGTGACCCCATTTCTGCAGGTGCCTCCCCGGTCGTTCTGTGGCCTAAAGTCATCCGTTTTAAAATCAGGGGCCAACTGTCCCCTCCCACCAGTATTCCCCCTCAATTTTGATACGAACTTGGAATGAAAACAAATTTTTTTAAAGATTTTTTAATTTGCCAGAGAGAGAGAAAGAGGGCGCACAAGCAGAGGGAGAGGCAGGCAGAGGGAGAGGGAGAAGCAGGCTCCCCACCGAGCGGGGAGCCCAACGCAGGACTCGATCCCAGGACTCTGGGATCACGACCTGAGCCAAAGGCAGGCGCCCAACAGACTGAGCCACCCGGGCGTATCCACCCAAAGTAAATTAGGAAAGTGAATTTTGAGCCAGATGACAGACTTTAAAGAGGGATGGAGATTTCTTGGATTGGTTATTATTTGGGATTGTTTTATGGTTCGTCCTTTATTTGTGGGGTTGTCAGAACACAGCTCTGTGGACACAAGTCCCCAGTGAGCCACGCCTCATGTCCCATCCCCACTTCCGGAGGATTCGTTGAGAACGTGTAGTCAGCGTCTCAGGAAAACCCGGGGAGAGACAGCATGCGCCTGCAGAGGGATTCAGGGTTTCCGAATAATGGCACCGTTGCAGGGCCCCATGCGAGGGACAAGACTCCGTCTTCCCATGGTGCTGCCACGGAAGCTGGGACCTGGCTCACCCCCGGTCACGCCACAGGCACTGCGCAGGCAAGGCCACGTCAGGCCCCAGACCACGGCCCTCCACCGTCAGGCCCTGGGACACGGGCTCGGTCTGTGCTTGTGGGTTCTGAGCTCTGCTCTTCTTGGCCCTTGTGAAAACTGGGAAACCGAGTAAAAACCTCTTCCTGGCCACGTCCCCAGCACAGACGCTGACGTGCTTCTGGGTCACTGCTGGGGACGGCGTCCGGCGGTTTCCTGTCCGTTGAATACCTGCACTTCTGCGTGGGTTCCCCGGGGTGCGCAGACCGGTGTGTCTGGGACACCCTGGGAGGGGCGGAGGGAGGGGTGTGATGAGATCGGGGGGCGGGGGGGAGAGCGGCGCCTGGCCCAGCCCTGCAGCGTCAGGGTTAAGCCACTGCGCCCGGAGGAGAAGCTCGGCGCCCGCGTCCGGCTGCACCGCTCAGAAGCTTGTGTCCTCTGAGCAGCTTCCCAGCTCCTCGGACTCGGGTTTTCCTCACCTGTCAGGGAAAATAACAGCGTCTGCCTCGTCAGGTTGACACAAGGATTAAATGAAGGCCTGTGTCCCATCACGTGCTTATTCCTTGTAATTTTCTTATGCTTTTCCGAGGACATACGAGGAGACGGGGGCAGAGTTGGTCTAGAACCACACGTCTAGACGGCCCGGGCCGCCCCCTCCCTGGACCATGGCAGCCTCCGCGGCTTCCGTCGCGTGTGCCGGCCGCCCCGCCTCTGACCCGCACGCCTGGCTGGGTCTGGGGAAACACCATGGTCTCGCGACCCGCACTCATACCCATCGGGGACAGCTTCGGCCCTGACATCTGCAGACGTGGAGCCGGGAGTGTGGGGCTAAGCCCCGGGGAGAAGAGCCCGCGGAGGGGTGTCTGCCCCCGCGAAGGCCTGGACGCGGTCACATGGACCTGCGAGCGCCCCGCGGTCATCTCTCCTGTGCTCGGGCTGCTCGCTCCTGCTGTGGGACCGAGGCCTCGGGGCGGGAACGGCGACCGTTTTTTGAGCTCAGCCGTGTGCAGACGCTACGCCAGAGACTTACCCCAGCTCAGCACGTCCCGCAGGACGGGTGGCAGGTGGCTAGCCTTCCCATTGTGGGGTGAGGACACCGAGGGTCATGGCCAGGGAGCGATGTCTCCTGAGCCCCACAGGTGGTCAGAGCCACAACGCCCACGAGCCCTGTCCAGCTCCACAGCGGCCTGCCCATCCGGATACCCCCTTGACTCCCTGGGGGCAGCCCCAGCCTGGGGCTGCTTCTGAGGACCGGGTGAGCGGCTCCGTGAGTCAGATGTGAATCTGTGCCCGTGCTGGTGAGCGGGGAGGTGGCAGGTGCTGGTCCTGGGTGAAGGTCGTGTGCCCGCCAGCAGCCTGTTCTCTGCTACGGGCTGGAGTGGGCCAACCCTCAGAGCCCCGACCTCGTTCCTTCCCAGGGCCGCCAAGGGGAGCCTGTCCAGAGCTCACAGCCCAACGGACAAGAACAGGAGAGAGAGGTCAGCACCCGTTTGCCCAGTGGGGCAGAACGCAGGCCACACGTGGCACTGGGAACATTCTAGTAGCCACATTAAAGTAGTAAGGAGGGAGCGCCTGGCTGGCTCAGTCAGGGGAGGTGCGACTCCCTCTCGGGGCTGTGATTTGAGGCCCCCACGTTGGGTGTGGAGATTACTTAATGATAAAAATCAGAACCGGAGGGGGGGTGGGAGAAGTGAACATCAGTGTCACGTTTCATCGGCTCCGTCTGCGCAAGGGTTGCCGTCTTGACGTGCAGCGTCGCAAGTGCTGCTCCCGACCGTTTCTCCATGGTTTGTACTAAGTCTGCAGCCTCACGGGTGTGGACACGGACTCTCTCACCTCCAGTCAGCATGTTGGCGGTGCCCTGCAGCGGTCCCCGTGGACAGCGAGGGGGCGGTCATGCTGCGCCCCCCCTGGGCCTCTCCCACTGGCCCTTCCCGGGTTTCCCCACAGCAGTGCTCGCACTCAGGTGCACGCCGGCTCTGTCCCGCAGGCTCTCTGGGCCTCTGGCCTCCGGCTTCCGCCGTCAGACCCGCACTTCTCAAGGCTTGCTCGGATCCCATGAGCCCCAGGAAGCCTTCAGCAGCTGCCTGGCCCCAGCTTCCCCTCGGTCGTTGCCCTGTGCCTCAGCGTTTCCCGAGCCTCCTGACGTCCCCTTGTGTAATTCCCACGGCCGCTCCCGGGACAGGTGGAGCAGGCAGGCGGACTGTCAGGGTGCGGGCGGAGAAACTCCTTGGCGAGACGGGTCTGATTCTGTCTCTAACCTTCTGCTTGTTGGCTGTCCGCTGTGCGCCCCATCCTGGATCCAAGTGTTCTAGAGCAGGAGACGGCAAAGCCGGTCGGCAAACTGGGGAAGTCGATCTGAACCGACCCCAGAAGGCACCAAAGGGCCGGTCAGCTCTGAGTGGGCGCTACAGGGGAGACTTGGAGGAGAAGCATGGTGGGGGTTGCCCGCTGGGGGACCCATAGACTGCGCTGGGATTTAGATGGTGGGAAAGCTTTCCTGGGTGACATTGTGATTTATCTTTTTACAAGATCGCTGATTGTAGACAACGGATGCACTCTGGGGAGGGGATACTGCACAGCCGGGAGGGGCAGGAGGGGCAGAGGCAGGTGGGTCCAGACCTAGGGGAGGGCACTAGCCAGAGGACTCGGGGGTGACTCAGTTTGCAGGGCTGTCAGAGATGACTGTCGGGCCCCAGTGTTCACCTTGGGAGGACACATTTGCTCAGGAGCTGGGCTGGGCTCGGGCTGGGCTGGGCTTGGGCTGGGGGCTGGATTTCCGATCAGACAGGTTGGCTCCGAGGTCTCGCTGACCGTGATTCCGCGCTCCCGGTCGCCCTTGGAGGAAAGCTGTATTTTCCACATTTGTCATTGAGAAACTGGGGCTTCTGGTGGGGTGACAGCCAGGAGAAGGCTGGGCTTGAGCCCGTATTTCACTGTGCCCGAAAGTGTGCTTTCCGAACAGTCCCACAGGGGCCACGTGTAAAACACTGGTGTGGAAGCTCAGCCTCCCCGCACATGTGGCTGTGAGCTGGGGAGACACGGCCCTCCGAGAGCTGCGTGGGAGCAGGGGAGACTGGGCACACCGGGCTCGTGCTCACTGTTCTGTCCCTCGTCCACTCACTGGTCTGTGGCCCTTGCCGCTAGCACACTGTTGGCCATCCGGTGTGGACCTCAAGAGCATTTGCACCGTCGGGGAAGCTGACAGACGAGGCCCCTGTGACCCACACCAGCTCCGCAAGGAGGGGTGTGTGCGGCACGGGCACCCTGTGTGACCTTGACCTAGAGGGCCACCCAGACACGGAATCCTGGGGCTGTGAGGGCCCTGGGAGGCTGCTTCGAGCTCCTCCACCCTGGAAGATAAGGAAAAAACCAGTCCAGTAAGACCAGGGCAGGGTTCAGCAAGTGTGGACTTATCTGGAACGGAGGTCCTGGTCAGGTAGCTCTTTCTTGGTTTACGGCTGCTCCTGGCTTTGGGGAGGGGCCTGGGAATGTGACTTCCCCAGACGCAGGAGACCTCGGTCAGCTTACGTATGGTATGCGATTTCGTCTCTATCTCTCGTGTTATCTTTCCAGACACGTAGGACGTGTGTGTGCTACGTCTGCATCCCATGAGCCGGTGTGTGTTATGTCCTGTGTGTATTGCGTGTGTTCTGTGCCCACGTGTGCACGTGTGTGGAAGAGAAGAGGAGGAAAGGTCCGGTGAACACAGTTGGTTCGCTCTTTCTAGGGCCACAGGTCAGATGACTCAGGCTTTAGGGGCCCAGACCTTGAAGTCAGGTGTGTCCTAACTCCACTTCACCCCCGCGTTCGCTGCGTGTCAGCCCCTGTCTGGAAGGTGGGAAGCACCTAGAAACCGGCACCATGGAACAGGGACATGCTAGGCTGTCCGTCAGGCCCCCGTGGCCGGGGGGATGGAGTGGGGACGGGGAGGGCGGCCGACAGTCGCCGAGCGAGACCGGGGCACGGTGGTGTCCGAACTCCCCCCGGTTCCCGGACACCAGACAGCTGTGTCTTGTTAACGTGAAATTGCCCGATCTTCAATTTTTAACTAATTTTTAAAAATACATACACACCCACCCATAAGCCAACAGAAGGGACGTGTGGGCAGTTTCGACTTTACTCTCTGGAAGGTCGCCAGGCGTCTCCATGCTTTCTCGCGTCTTGCAGGCTCCCACGAGGGGGGGAGGAGGGGCTCTCTCCCGTGCCTGGTGCTGCTGGAGGGCTCCCAGGAAGTACATGCTGCGACCTTTGCCCTCTAGCAGGTGCCAGGGAGCGGGAAGGGGGCTTGGGGGGGGACGCCTGTGTAGGTGCGGGCCCAGCGGAAGGACAAGGAGATGGCCGATTTCTGCGGACTGACCTGGAGTCCCTCCGAGGATTGGTTAAGTGGGAAAGATGAAGTGTGAGCCGGTGAGGTACTGCTGCTTGTGTAAGCGGAGGGGGAGAAGAACACTCCCGCCCGTTGCTTAACCTCCCAGAGCAAGCCCAGATGGGAAGCCGAAGACCAGTGAAAACGTGTCTTTGGGGCTCCTGCGTGGCTCCGTGGGTTAAACCTCTGCATTTGGCTCGTTCATGGTCTCGGGCTCTGAGATCGAGCCCTGCGTCAGGCTCTGCTCAGCGGGGAGCCTGCTTCCTCCCTTCTCTCTGCCTGCCTCTCTGCCTACTTGGGATCTTTGTCTGTCAAATAAATAAAAATCTTTTTTAAACAAAGGGATGACGCCGCACACCTGGCCTGCTCCGTCAGTGGGGTGCGCCGCTCTTCACTCGCAGTCTTGAGTTCAAGCCCCGTATTGGATGTGGAGATTTTTTTTTTTTAATGAAGAAAACACATTAAAAAAGAAAAGTCATGATGATAATGGATAATAACGTATCGCATCGGAGAGAAAATTCACGCGTTCTCAGCCCCATTGCAGGGGAGGGTGAAGACGGTGTTCTCTGCTCGGCGCTGCAAGCCGGTCAACGCGGGAGGAGAGACCGAGTCGGCAGCGGCCCGTCCGCAGCCCTCAGTGCATCGAGCGGGTCAGGCACAGACGTCCGTGGACGGTGCAGCGGCTGGGCGCGGGGCCCCCGGAGAACGGTGCGCCTCCAGCTCGAGCATCAGCCCATCGACTGCTCCCTCGGACGGGAGATCTGCTGTACTGCCGCCGGCTCCCAGGAGTGACGGAGCCGAGTGGAACAAGAGACGAGCACCGCTTGCGTGTCACTGTCTCAGAAGGCTGCATGTGAATCCGTGCTGTGGAGACAAGTCCTCTGCTGGCCGTGCTCGAGGACAACCAGCGTGGGCGGCGTTCTGGATCAAACGAACACCACGGAGAACGAGGAAATGCGATCCGCGCTCCACGCCGGGACCGCGGCCGAGGCCGTGGGAGCCCAGCGGCGTAGAGGAGCGATAGACAGTGGGGGTGGAGCGGGGACACTTCTGAGGTCACCTCACTGGGTCAGAGGTGAACTCCTGGCTGTCCCAACATCACTGTGGCTGTGTAGAAGCCGAGAGGGCCTGGGGGATTGATGCCGAGCATTGGAGAGCGATGCGGCAATGACCAGCTGGTCCCGATGAGGGACCCAGAGAAAGCCAGGCTGGGAGGGCTGGTCCGCAGCAGGGGAGCCGACACGGGGCTCCTGCAGTCGTCCAGGCGAGCGGCTGGAAGCCCCAGTGGGCCATGGTGGCACAAGGCACGGGCTTGGCCACATCTGCCGGGGGCTCCAGGGCGCGGGGCTCACTGAGAAGCCAGGCCGGCTAGCAGCTGTCTTGCGGCGGCCGTTTAGCAAGCCCCAGATTGGGGGGGAGAGTCCGCACTCTCCCAGGCCTTCCCCACAGCCGTCAGGTGTCGGTCCTTTGGAATCCCGTGTCTGCTGCCACATTTCCGTGGGCGCGTCAGGAAGGGGGGCCCGCGTGGAAGCCCTCCTCCCGTCTGATGGCCTCTTTCATGCCGAAGTGCCCTCCTCCTCTGCTCCGTCCTCCCCTGCCTCAGCCTTTAACCTTCCCGCAGTTAAACCTTCTGCTAGGCTCCACGCCCAGGGACCCAGCAGCCCAAGGGTCGTTTGTGTCCAGCCGAGCTTGCTGCGGCTGGCGAGTCTCCCTCCTCTGGTTCTGGGGTGGGTTTTCCTCCGTGAAGCTCTCAAGGAGAAAAAAAATGTCCACCTCTGTTGCTGGAAGGATTCTCGATGCTCCAGACTCCCTCCACGGCCTGGGGGACCTTCGATCACACGCCACAGCACTCGGCCCAGCTTAGGGGCAGAGCGGAGCAGGCTGAGGGTCCCCATCTCTTCGGGCTTCGGGACAGGCGTGTTCCCAGCGCCACAGAGTCCATCAGAGGCCACGAGGGGGCCTGAGCTGCCCCAGGACGAAAGGGGCCTTCTCCTGAGCTGGCAAGGAGCCGTTCACAGCTGTGTGGGGACACCCAGTGGTGGGGGGCGTGGATCCAACCCAAGACAGCACAGGAGCGGCTGGGATGAGCCTTTCCACGGAGATCCGTTCTGAGAACCCTCTCGGCAGGGCCGGGACAGAGCGCTTACCCCATGTCTGCGGAAGCTCTGCGGTACCCTCCTCCACTCGCCGCGGTGACCGCGTCCCAGGTTTGCGCCCCGTGCCTCACGCCGCGTCTGGAGCAGCGCCGTCTGGTAGAACATTCTGTGGTGGTGTGTGTGGCTGGAGTGTGGTCGCCACGAGCTTCACATCGCTGTGGAGACCTTGAAATGTGGCTCGTGCAGCTTTGAAACTGAGTCTTAAATTTTATTTCAAGTGTAAATTTGTGTAGCTCCTTGTGGCTGGCGGCTTTTAGCACGGGTCTGGGTGCTGGGACACCGTTCAGTTTTACGGCGCCGTGAGTGACACGCGGGCTGCAGCGCGATGACGGCAGGACGCATGTCACACAGAATGGTCGCGGGGGTGAGTGCCGCTCCCTCCCGCACCTTCTAGAACACTGGATGCTGAACTCAGCGGAGTTGAGTTCACCCCGCCGTGGGTGGAGGGGTCAGGTGGGCAGGGACCCACGGAGTCAGGTCCTTGGAACACAGCTGGAGTCGGAGCTGCCGGCCGTGCACCCTCGTGTCTTGCTTCCAGATGCCGTACTGGGCCATGGAGTGGAAGGACATCGGGGAGCAGGGCCCAGCACGGGCCTAGGCAGGAGCCAGAAACCAGAGCAGGTGACGGGACCGTAGACCCACAGTGAGAAGGAGCGCCGCCCTGGGCCCGCAGCTGCCCCAGGCCACCCAGCAGTCGAGGGAGGGGGCAGCCCCACCGTGCACATGCTGGTGCGGCGCGGGGGTCCAGGCCGTGTGGGGCCGGCAGGACTCCCTGTTCCACGCCGTGGCCCAGCTTTCCCGAGGACCCTAGGAAGCTCTGTGAGGTCCTGAGCAGCGAGGGGACGCAGGCGGGTTTGCACTTGCGCGAGGTGACTGCTGCTCTGTGGCTGGTTTCCATTCCCAGGCTCTTCTGGGCCCACTTGCGGCTTTTTCTGAACGAGCCGCTCCAGTGACCGGTCTGGTTCTTTGGTTCTCTTCCTCCTTTCCTGCGTCGCTCTCTCCTGCGCCCCGCGCCCTCCGCTTCCCTGGTGTCCTTCTGTCTCTGATCCAAAGACCAACCAGGAGAAAGCAGCCTCACCTGTCCGGGTAGGGGGGGCACCAGGGTGAGGGGACCTCTTTGAAGTGTCAGAGGGATCTGTTCACGCTGGGTTGTGTGGATGACCGGAAGCGACCTTCACGGGACTGACAGCGTAGCGGGTGCACTCAAGCTCGCGGCTCCCGCCCTGCGCCCCGGACACGCAGCCTCCGGCCTCGGGCGGCCTGGGCGGGGGTTTCTCTCGGGTCCTCCCAGAGGTGCTTCCGGCATCTGTGCACATGTGAACGAGTCTGTAAACGCAGAAGCACGTGGTTCCCTTCCCCGCTCTCGTGCCCACCTGTTCTGTGCGCACCGTTCTGCCCACCAGACTTCCCGGAGGCCACTGGGTTCACTCCGTCGCCCCCCACACACGGCTGAGCGCCCCCCACCCCGGTCATACCGCGGTATACTGGCCCAGCCACCCGCAGAAGCCGTCCCACGAGTCCGTGCTGTGCCTCTGCCCACGGTGCCTGCCTGGTCCCTTGCTGGAGGTGCAACTGCGGAACCCCATCGGAGGGGCGGCAGGTGCACTCTTCCGGGAGGGAGAGGCATGGCAGTGATGGAGTTCACCGTACCGTAAAGGGGACCCGTTCAACACAAGCTCGGGGGTAAATCTGATTCGGTAACCTTGAGGTTTTAGGGTCTTAACAGTTGCTGAGTGAGGTATCCCAGGCCGGCTGCCGGCGGGGTGTGTGTGGGTTGGAATATGGCCACCGGACAGGCCAGGTTCCTTCCGTAGCCCACAGATAGGCGCGTGTTCAGAGGCTTGGGCCATCGCTGGTCTCCTTTCTAGAGAGGCGTGTGCTGGTTCCCCGACAGCTTAGTATCAGACGCCCAGTGAGCCTCCTGGAGATGCCGGTTGCGGGGGGGAAGCAAGATGAAACGCGAGTCGGGGAGGCCGTCCGCCACCCTCTGCCGGGTGCACGGGGGTCTCCGTGTGGCTCCACCCTCCGCGGTCTCGCTCTCCAGTCTCCCTTTCCTTTGCAAATCACCGCCTAAAACTAACGAGCGTTTTCTTTTTTCCTGTCTTTTTCTTGCATCCATTTCTCTGCTGCTTCCTTCTGTCCCATCAGCCCCACTGCAGCCTGGTAAGACCCAACAAGCGTGCGTCTGTGCACATCCCGTCCTCGCGACCCCGGGGCGGGCTCTCGCCCTTCACGCCTCTCTGGGTATCCGACCGTGCTAGCCCTGCCAGCTCAGGCTGCCAAATAGGTGGTGTTGCCAATGGTGTAGACCTGATTCATCTCCCACCAGGTTTAGCGGGTTCTGGGGTGAGAGGATTGGCCTCTCTTTACCCAAGACTCGGGGCCCCTTTTACCAGAACCTAACGCTGGTCCCTCCCCGCGCAGCTCACCAGTGTGTTTTCCTCACCCTCCAGGTTAAGCAGCCTGTCTCTGGGGGACCCGGCACCTGAACGCAGGTCCCCTTCCCACCGCCGGCAGCCGTCCGACGCCTCTGAGACAGCAGGTGAGCTTGGGCGCTGACACCGACACCGACACGAGCGCCGAAACAGACAGATCTGCGCTCGCAGCGTGTGTGCGGTGTGACGTTACACGTTCTATATGTGAACTGCTTCCGTCGTCCTCTTGTCGACTCTGGAAAGGAGATGTTACCGAGCTTTACACGGCAGGCGTGTGTGAGCTCGTCCACGCCCACAGAGACGTAAGCCCCTCGGGTTCCCACTCTGGAGCTCACGCTCCGTCCATCACAGGAGACGGTCACACGCCGGCAGGCACGTGTGAGTCCGTCCACGCCCACAGGGACGTAAGCCCCTCGGGTTCCCACTCTGGAGCTCACGCTCCATCCATCACACGAGACGGTCACACGCCGGCAGGCGCGTGTGAGTCCGTCCACGCCCACAGGGACGTGAGGCCCGTCGGGTTCCCACTCTGGAGCTCACGCTCCGTCCATCACAGGAGACGGTCACACGCCGGCAGGCGCGTGTGAGTCCGTCCACACCCACGGGGACCTGGCCGGCCTGCGGTTCCAGCTTTCTTGTCCTCCACATTCTGTGCACAGACGTACGTGTGAAAAGAAGGGGTTTTCTCTTTCCACGCACCCTTCCCTGGATTTGGCAGGGTCCCCCCGGGTCACCCCCGTCAGCAAGCTGGTGTAGCACGCCATGCCCATGGGGCTTCATTTGATGGAAAACCGCAGTCTCCCTTGGGCCTGTCACAGGGCTGCTTTTCTGTCGTGCCCGTCCTCAGCCAGACCCAGAGAGTCAGCCCCGTGCGCAGAGGAGGGTCGCTCCTCGGGTGTAACGCAGAGTCGGGGACAGGCTGCTGTCACTCGCCGAGTGTAGTGTTTGGTGTTTGGACAGGAGGAGTCTGGGGAATCAGTCAGTCTGGGAAGGCTGTTTGGAGGAGGCAGCGCTGCAGCCTTCCTGGGCTTGTCTTGACTGTGTGCACCAGCCTTCCCACGGCTGTGCCTCCGTAACCCCTTGTCCTCTGTCGTCTCTTGTCAGGTCTTGTCCAGCGCTGCGTCATCATCCAGAAGGACCAGCATGGCTTCGGCTTCACGGTCAGCGGGGACCGTATCGTCCTGGTGCAGTCCGTGCGGCCTGGTGAGTGCTGCCTCCACGGCGTGGCGAGTTCTGGGCGTGAATGCCTGCGCTGGGCCTGGTCCCCGGGAGCGCCCGGGGGCATCGTCAGAGCGCCACGCACCTGCATGGGATTTCTGGGGTCGCACTGCGTGCTCGCGTCGCTGCTGGGAAGGGTGGGAACAGCCGGCGGCCCTCAGGATGGCAGGGCCCGCGCTCGGTCAGGGGCTGCTGCGGCACCTCACGGTGCAGGATGGGACGTGCCAGTCCCTGCGGTCACCCGCGTTGGCGGGTGCAGCAACCTTAGACGTGACCGCAGGAGGAGTGACGAGTGTGGGACAGCAGGGAGGGGCGGTGTTGGGAGATCTGTGTGTGGCCGTGCGCGCCTGAAGCCTTTCTGCAAGGGGGTGTGTGCTGTAGGGACAGGCCGCGAGTGGTGGGGGGCGGAGTGCGAGCCGCACACGGGTCAGCCCGGCCGCTGCGCACCTGGGGAAGAGCCGCCGGGCCGCAGGACTGAGCTGGCCGGTGACCGGCTGACGCCGACCCAGGAAGGAGCGCGGAAGCCTATGAAGCCCGTGTCCCGGAAGGAGTGACCAGCACTGGCAGATGGGCCGGGCCGCTGACGTGGAGAGCGTACAGGCTCCAGAATACAGCCCCCAGCAGAGGCGAGGCGGGCTCGGTCCCCGTTGGATGGCCGCAGTAGAGCAGATGGTGCCGTCAAGTGTGTCACACGCGTGTCTTGGGCTCCCAGCAGGTGAAGCACGTGTACGTTACACTGCTGTGCCGTGTGCGGTTTGCTAGGTGTAGAAGCACGGTGTTCACGTCCTCACAAAAAGCACCTTCTCGCTCGTCCGCCGGTCTTAAGCTCCCTCCTGGTGGCCGCTAAAGGCCGCAGGGCCGTGGCCGTTTCCTAGAGTCACACGATGAAGTTTGCGGCTTCAACAGACGCCCCCCCCCCCGCTTCCGTGAGCGATGTCCCTGCAACGCAGTCCCCTGTGCGTGCAGCTCGAGAGCACCGCAGACGACCCGGGAGCGCTTCCCTGACGTGGGGTCGGTCCTGTCCCGCACGCCGCGGCGCACTCCTCTGGGTTTACCAAGACCCTTGGTGGTCGCGGCGGCCCGCACAGCATCCCCTCCGGGAGGAGCTTCTCTGGGGGAGAGCTCGTGCTCAGGGCCTCTGTGAGGAGAGCTCCTCGCACGTTCCAATCTCACAGGGACACCGCAGCCCTTCCGGCTTCACACCCCTCTCCCGGGTCCGGTTCTGGTTCTGCTGCTGTTTGCACGTCTGCGGACACTTCTCCAGCAGAGTTCAGAGTCCCTCACGGTCCTCTATGAGGACTGCAATCGGCCCCCAAACCCCGCAGAACATTGGTATTGGACGTCTTCCCACGAACCGTTGATGTTCTTGACGGCATCAAGAATGACGAATCCTTTCCATGAGGTTTTCTGATGACTTTGACCAGGTCCCTCAGCAGAATCATCTGTGGCAGCCACGGCCTCACAAAATGTATTTGTCAAATAATAAGACTTGAAAGTTGGGGCGCCTGGGGGACTCGGTGAAGCGTCTGCCTTCAGCTCAAGGCGTGAGCCCAGAGTTCTGGGCTCGAGTCCCACATCGGGCTCCCTGCTCAGTGGCAAGTCTGTTTGTCCCTCTGCCTGCTGGTCCCCCTGCTCGTGCTCTTTCTCTGACAAAAAAATAAAGTCTTTAAAAAAAACAAACAAGAAAAGACTTGAAAGGCGAAACAACTTGTTGATCCCATGAGCTGCAGAGTAGGTGTCCTCGGTGGGCACGAAGGCAGCGCACCCCTCCCTCGTCCATCTCCGTCAGAGCTTGGGGGTGGCCACGTGCATTTTATTGTAAAATGGGCCCCAAGCCCAGCGTGGGGCTGGAACTCCCGACACGGAGATCAGGAGTCGCATGCTCTACCAACTGAGCAGCCGGGGTCCTGTCAGGGGCGTTTTGAAAGGGATCTGTGTTCCGAGCAGGTCTCAGCGGTGGAGCTCAGACATTCTGTCCACCCTGCTGGGGACAGGTGTGTGGCCCTCGGGGCTCTGCGGGGCCATTTCTCAAGCCCCAGCGGTGTGGAGTCCGCGTCATCCCGCAGGGCCCTGGGATTCCGGGAGCGGCCCCCAAGCGTCGGCTTCCGCTCACTGCCCCTAGCAACACAGGCACCCTGTCCTCTGGAGCCCGCAGCCAGGCCCTGCCCTCTCCTCCAGCTGCGGGAGTCCTGGCTGCTCCCCCTTTCCGGGGAAGGCTGCTTCGTCCCCACGGAAAATCTGTTGGACAGTGTGGCACCTTCAGGAACTCTCTGAGCTCCGCCTTCTGGAGCACCTGCTGCTTCACCGGCCACTTCTGGGTCAGGGACACGGCTTCTTTCCCGACACCGTGCTGAACCCACCCCTGCCTGCTCCAGACCAGACTTTGTCCAAAGGGGACGTGGTGACTCCTGGGACACTCAACCTAGACCCCTCTGACCCTGGGCTGGATTCCAGCTAAAAGGGACGCAGTGACTGGCAGGACACTCGGCTCAGACGGCTCCGACCCCAGACCACACTTGAACTAAAGGGGACACGGTGGCCGCTGGGACGCTTGGCCCAGACCCCTCCGATCCTGACCTGGACTTTGGCCGAAGGGGACGCAGTGGCCACAGGAACACTCAGCCCGGACCGCTCCGACATTCCCCGCACCAGCGACGTCCAGCCAGCTTTCTCCTCGCCCCGGGCGCTCACTGGAACCGCACGGGCCGTTCCCTCCAACGGCTTCTCCTTCGCGTTCACAGCTCGGCTGACCCCTGGCGCCCGAGGCCCAGGCTCTCGGGGTGTCGGGTCCGGACACGCCTGCCTCGCCGAGCTTCACCCCTGCTCGCTTCTGACTTCCAGCGTCGGATGCGCGACTCTTCCTTTCGTCCGAGCACGTCGAGGCCGTCGTCAGGTTATGAACTGGCCTCGTGTCCACACCGCGGCGTCTCTGGGACGAGGGAGGCCTGCGGGGAGGGAGATGGAGGAACGGCCGTGGGCGGAGCCGTCCCACGCGCGGCTGTAGGTCTGCCGGCGCGTGGGGGCAGCCTGCGGGGCCCAGGGACGCCGGTGCCATCCACGACCGCTCGGCACAGATCCCCACGAAAATCAGACAATGAACGATTTTAGATCCTGTGAGAGTCACCGGAGCGTGACAGAGACAGGAAGAGCAGCTGCTGTCGGAACACGGGCGCCAACACACGGGGGCCCAGAACCTTCCATTTGTGAAAACCCAACAGCGGCCGCGCGCCCCGCGGCCAGCACCGCGAGGCGAGGTCTGCGCGAGGAAGGTCGGGTGCAGGCTGGTGTTTCACACTCTGTGTGGCAAAATGGGAGGAAAAAGTGCTTTACGTAGTCCCGGAGAAATCCCTGGGCCTCGCTTATGGGGCAGGTGAAAGGGGTCTCTCGAACTCGGGACCAGAACGGGGTGTGGGGGTCGCACAGGACGGAACTGGCCGAGCTTGTTTGCTCTTCGCGTGGGAGCGCGTCTGGCTTGGCTTCCTGCCGGAGGCGAGCTGCGACGAGGCGCGTCTGTTCCCCGCTTCCTCGTTCTCCCTGGTCGGACGGGGACAGCGCTGCGGGGAGGACCGCCACGCGTCCTTCGCCTCTGCGGCCGCCTCGGAGCCGCTCACGTGGCCCAGAGGCCTGGATACAGTCAGACCCAGAGACGGAACGGCAGACGGGTGGCTTGCTGGTGGAACCTGAGTTCTGGAAGGGGTGTGTGTGTGCGCGTGCGTGCACACGCGCATGCATGCATGCGTGTGTGTGTGTGTGTTGGGGGAGGAGACACCTGTGTCAGCGCGGACATGGCAGGAGTAGCGGTTGGTACCGTCTTTCCACGGCATGAGGCTTCTCCAGCTCACCGTTTCTCAGAGTGTGGTCCGTGCTGCCTCGAGAGCCTGCACGACCCCCGGTGGACGAGGCTGCCGTCCTCGTCCCAGGCCCACGCCCGGAAGGGCTGAATCACCCTCCGGCAAGGGGGCCAGCGGATGAGCCTTTGAACAAAACCCCCAGCAATCGTCGCGCTCACTGACTTTGGGGAACTTCTCTGGTTCTGTTCCTGCGGAGACTTTGCTTTCTTCTTGAGATCTCGCCACGTGTGTCTCAGACTTGCAGGCGAGGCAGCTCATTCCCAGCTTTGGTTTCCAGACACGGCCTGGAGCGTTGCAAGCTCCTCTGTGACTAGCGGGCTGCCGACGAGGGTGTGATCCCGAGTCCCGACGGAAACCCGACTTGGAACACAGCTCTGCCAGAGAAGCTCCTTTTAGACCAGAAGCATCTCCGTGTGCTTCGTGGGAGTTCTGTTTTGATCCGATGAAGGCAGCTGACGGATTCAGGGATCATCTGGGGCAGATGCACAGAAACACAGTCTGTGGGCCGCTCGTTAGCCTGCCTCGGCTCCCATGCTTCTTGCTTCCTGGATGACGGAGTCATTAGAAACCGCACAGCAGCGGCCGCTGCTGCAGCCTCCATCCGAGGGACAGCCACCAGCCACAGCAGGGGTTTTGGGTCCTGCCTCTTTTAAAGGGAGAAACTGGGCTGCCTGGGGGGCTCAGGGATGCGTCTGCCTTCAGCTCCGGTCATGATCCCAGGGTCCTGAGACCGAGCCCTGTGTCAGGCTCCCTGCTCAGTGGGGAGTCTGCCCCCCCCCCCCCCCCCCGGCGTGTGCTGTGCCTCTCTTTCTCCCAAATAGGTGAGATCTTTCAGTAAGTGGAGGGACAGATCGCAGAGGCTCTAAAGCGGATTTTAACGCTAAAGCAGTGACCTCGCCTTCGGCAGCGTGAACTCCAGAAGGGGCTTGTCCCGGCTCCAGAAGTACAGTTTGAAAACTCTTGTTTTCACCCATTGTTCCCTACTCCTCTTAATAGTTACTGTTAGGTCAGCGGTTACATTTCGTGCAGTAAACTTACTCGTCCAGCTGGATTGTGGGAACCACAGAGACATGTTCCAAGAAAGCACACATCTGGGCCTGGAGCAGGCCTGTCCCTCTGGCCCCGTGGCCTGGCTCCCAGCAGCCTGGCCTCCGAGCTGCCCAGCGAGAACGCCCGCTGCAGCACACGGGCCTCCATCCCCAGGGCAAGACGGGAGGATGCCCAGCTTCTGAGGTCCTGGCACAGAGCGCTGAGGGACTGCAGGGCGGGGTCACTGACCTCAGGAGCGAGGGGCTGGGCTCTCCTGACCAAATCTTCTCCCTACAGGAGGGGCAGCCATGAGAGCTGGTGTCAAAGAGGGCGACCGGATCATCAAAGTGAGTGCCCCCCCTTTCTGGCTGGTTCCCTGCGTCCCCCTGCCCTGCCCGCAGGGGGTTGGCCACTGGGTTGGGGGCAGGGCCACAAGAGGGCCCCAGGAATGTGGAGACCTGCCCCCAGGAGCCCCCTCCTCGGCCTTTCTGGACTCTAACTAACCAAGCTTCTGCAGTGGGTTTTATTTTCCCATTTAACACACAATCAAAATACATCTAAGATGGGGGGGTGCTGAGACCAGCAGGGGGTCCAGGGCCTTCAGACTCTGTCGCCACACGGGGCCGACCTGAGGGCCTTGCCAGCTGCCACCTGCTGGGACCTGCCCGGCCTCTGGGGCCACACAGTCCTGGAGGCACTAAGGGATTCCTAGGCGAGGCAACGCCTTAGCCCTCCAGTGGGGAGGAGGCCCGCTGGGCAGGGGCGCGGGCCAGCCGCGAAGACAGAACGTACAGCCATGTGAACGGGAGCAGATTCACAACGACCGGCGGGTCTCGGGGCACCGGAAACTGGCTTTGTGAAGGCATCTGAGCCTCGGAAGGACCCCACGTCCATCCTGGTCACTCCAGCGTTTGTCCTGCCACAGGTGAACGGCACCATGGTGACCAACAGCTCACACTTGGAGGTGGTGAAGCTTATCAAATGTGAGTCGGAAACTGGGTGCACGAAAGTGGGGGGCAGGTGGGCTGGGCGCAGCAGGCCCTTTGACCCGGGGCCTCCTTTGTGGTGAGACATGCAGCCAGGGCCGCGTGTCTCATCTTCGTCCACTGGGCCTGCCCCGTCCCCTGCGGTTACGGCCCGTGGAGACCATATCCTGCTGCCCCCAGCTCCCTCCAGGCCTTTCGCTCCTCTGTCCCCTCCACAGACAGCCTTCCTCGGTGGTGGCCTATCTGGGGGGCGGGGGTAGCACAAACATTCTGTCCGCAGCCGGGAAGACCCAGCCCTTGGGGCTGCCCAGGTGACCCAACGGAAGCAGGAGACGCTGAGGAAAGCGCTCCCGGCAGATGGTCCCAGGAGCACGGGTGGCCAGGGCCTGAGCGCCTTGCGTCCGCCGGGGGCTTGACAGACTTGAGTGTGGCGACGGGCTCGAGGGCCAGGCAGCCGCACGCGTGGGTGGGATTTGGAGCATCCTGCGTAAAGAAGAGGGAGGAAGGGGCACCGGCATGGACGCGGGGCCGGTGGCTGGAGCTAGGAGACAGCCGGGCACTCCGGTGCAGTTTTATCCGCAGAATTTTAAGTTTCATGGAAGGAGGAGAAGACTCTGTCCCCCCACCATCACCCGCCCCTCGCATGACCCAGTTTGTAGCCTGAGTGTCCGCCTTCCGGGACCACACGCCCTGATCTGGCTGGTCCTTGTCTGTCTGCCTCCAGCTGGCGCCTACGTCGCCCTGACGCTCCTGGGCTCCTCCCCCTCACCCGTCGGTGTCTCTGGGCTGCAGCAGGACCCCGCCCCCACCGGAGCCCCCCGAGCCACTCCTGTGGTCCCACCACCTCCTCCACCGCCGCCTCTGCCGCCCCCACAGCGCATCACAGGGCCCAGACCGCTGCAGGTGATGGTCCCCGCTCGTCACCAAGGGGGGAAGCAGGTGTAGCGAGGTGTGCTGGTGAGCAGAGGTGGGCCGGAGACGCGTGAAGAGCGTCGGCAGGACAGGGGGAGGGCTGGCCGCGTGGAGGGGCCACTCCGCCTTTCGTGTCCACCTTCCATGTGAATGCGTCCTGTCTCCCCGGACAGCGGAGGGCACTGTGCTTCCTAAACAGAGGGGACCCTAAGGAGGCCCTTGGGGGTGCTGCCCACCAGCAGGGAGAGTGCACCCCTCCAGGCATGGACAGAGGTGACTGTTAAAGATTACGACCAGCCCTTGTCACAGAGTATGGGACACACGGAGCCTTAGGGGAAAGGCTGCTTGAGGGAGGAAAGGGAGAGAAGGGGAGGGGATCAGGAACGCGTGGGCAGCAGCAGGGGCAGACCCGGGCCGGGGCAGCCGAGAGACGAGGTGCAGTGAGGAACAGGGCCGGGGTCTGTGGTCGGACAGAAGAGCAAGCAAGCAGGGGCAGGCAGCCTTGGAGCGGTTCGGTACCAAGGTGGTTGCCGCCAAGGCCTCTGGGAATTCGGGAGGTGCCTGAAGTCGGGTGAGTGGCTGAGGGTCACTCAGACGTGCAGGCGACCCCAACAGCCTCTCTGGGTTTTTCAGCCTGAGAACAGGCAGACGGGAGAAGAGCCGCGCGGGTGCCCCTCCCTCACCGCTCACCGGTCCTTTCTGTTTCCAGGATCCCGAATTCCAAAAACACGCCGCCCAGATCCTTCGCAGTATGCTGAGGCAGGAGGAGAGAGAATTACAGGTGAGGCCCTGCCGAAGGCGGCCGGCCGCGGCCTGGCTCTCGGGGCCCCGTCATCGCCAAACCCCAGCACCCAAAACCCGAGGCCCGCTAACAGCTGTGACCGTGGGACGCATCACAGCAGAACTCGGATGAGGCAGTAAATAGGGACCGGAGGTCCGGGGTCACGGGTCGACGTGGATGCGCAGCCCAGTGCCAGCAGGAGACGGTGGGGAGAAGACAGTGGGCCGAGGGAGGTCTCCGGGAGGCGGGGTGGGCAGGCCGGGTGGGCAGGCTGCTGGCAGCGGCACCCCGTTGCTGGGGGTGGGGTGCAGGGGCCCCTCATTTCCATTCATCCCTTTTTTGGAAGCTGCCTATAAAGCATTGTTCTAGGTCGGGTGGTGCACAGATGTGGAGAGATTACACAGTCCTGCCCTCGGCACAGCTCTGAGGGGGCAGAGAAACCTCCCAGCACAGTAAGAGTCAGGGAGGGGACGAAGCAGGCAGCAGTCCCTGCACCACAGGGGCACACGGGGACTTCAGGGGAGAGCTGTCTCTCAGCGGGGCCTTGGGTGGGCCTTCGCAGACAGATGGGGAGGGTGCACTGGTGAGTGCATAGCACAGGCCAAGGGCACGGACGTGTGGAACCATGCTCCCATGCTTGGCAGGACTGAGCTGCTGCTAGGGGGGGAGGGGGCTTTCCTTCTGGGGTGTGCGAACCAGTGGGGTATCTGTGGCTGGATGGAAATGCAGGCAAACTGCATCGCAGTGTCTTAGCGAGCAGCGTGGACAATCGGGGCAGGCCTGTCGGTCCGTGGGACAGCTCAGAGTCCAGAAGTCAAAGCACACGTAGAGGGTCGGTTGGGTTTTAACAAAGGCGGAGAAAACCGTCTTCCAGCAGTGGTGCCGGACCAGCCGGCTGTCCACGTGCCGAGGACGAACGTGGTCCGTACTTCACGGTGTGAGCTGAATCTTATCCCAGATCTCTCAAGGACAGATGTAAGGACTGAAACTGTTCTCGAAAACCACAGAACGCTCCGAAGAAAACACAGGTGGAAATCTTCATGAGCTTGGATCAGGCCACGTTTGCCTACACGTGACAGCAAAAGTAGACGCAACCGAAAAGTAAACAATTTGTACTTCGTCCAAATTAAAAGTCTTTGTGCATCAAAGGACACAATCAAAAAAGTGAAAAGACCATCCCCCGGATGGGAGGAAATACTTGCAGCTCATCTGTCCGATCGGGGTCTGGCGCCAGATACGTTAGGGACTCCGTAAACGTAATAAGACGACGCGTGAGCCAGTGGGCCGTACAGCAGAGACGTGCACGGATGCCTGGTGAGCTCGCCGCGACTGGTCGTCAGGTCAGTGCTGGTCACCACCGCACTGCATACCCGCCCGGATGGCCAGAGCCAAGGCTGCGCCAGTGAGGGGGGAGGGGAGAAGTTGCGGAAATGCTGGTGTACGCACCCTCCGTGTGCCCATTACCCTGATGGATCCCCACCATTGCCGGGGAGGACGCGGAGTCACACGGCCACCATGGACACGGTTCAGTGGCTCCTGAGAACAGTCAGCGCAGCGACGCGCAGAGACACTCCGTTAGCCCCACTCCCGGGTCTGACCCCGGAGAACTGGGAACACGGCCAGACGCGTACCTATCCGCGGACGTTCACGACAGCGTTCATGACAGCGTAGCCCCAGAGAGGACGCCACACGACCTGCAGCAGCCCAGGGTGGTCTGTCCGGACTGCGGGACGGACTCACCCCCCCCGCCCCGCCCTGGGCAGGAAGTACCAAGAACACATGAGGCTCGGAGGAGCCAGGTGCAGAAGACGATGGGTCATGTGAGCCCATTTAAGGGGAAGTCCAGAACACATACGTCCATGAAGACGCCAAGTAGATCAGTGGTTGCAGGGGTGGCGGGGGAGGAGGTGTCCGGGACGCTACCCTGCCGTGTTCCAGAGCTGTGTAGTGGGGCTGTCGTCATGAACCCTGCCGGTGTGCGCAGGCCCCTCAGCTGTACGCTCACACGTGCCGAGGTTTATCTTAGTGAATTCCGCGTCAGCCGTTTCTGAGGTGCTGGTGCACAGAAGCCCCAGAGGAGGATGGACCCACGGCCATCGCGGACGACTTCCCAAGGTGGTGCTTGAGTTTGGGTTCTGCCCGTTCCTCTCTGGAAGGTGTGTTGGGCCTTGAACCCCTCCTGAGCTTGGAGTTCATTCTGAAGACCATGGGACGGGTCGGAGGACTTTGAGCAGGGACTGGTCCCATCCCCAAACCAGTGTTCCCCGGAGACATCCTGCGGCCGCTACAGGAGACCAAGCCGGAGGGGTAGGAATCGGCATGGGAGACGCGGGGCCACAGGGGACATCGTCGAGGTCATGTGGCTGAACACACGGCCTGCGGGGGCAGGTAGCAGGGCAGAAAGAGCAGGAGAACCGAGTCTGGGCGCCGGGACGGCAGCAGTGCTGGCGGTGAAGGGAGCAGCAGAGCAGGGTTTGCGGGGAGACGGGAAGGTCAGCTCTGCGTGCTCAGGGGACGTTGAGAAAATGACCATCCACAGCCACGTGGAGGTGAGGGAGCTGAGCCTCGACGGAAAGGGCAGGGTTGAGACAGGTTCAGGGGTCCTCAGCGTGAAGGTGGTCGTCGGAACTGGGGACTGAGTGGGGTCCCCCGGGGGCCCGTGCAGGGCGAAGGAGAGCGTGTGCCGTGGGATCTCGGAAGTGGGCCTCTGCGGCACCGCACCCACCGTCGCCCCCTGTTCCGTCGGCTGTTCCATCGGCTGTTCCGTCGGCTGTTCCGCTGCTGGTCCTTCTGCCTGTGGGACTAAGTAGCGTCCCGGCCGGGACCACGTCTCTGCCTGTGTTTCCTGTCAGCAGCACAGGCCCACGCGAATTTCGGGGCATAGGGACCCACCGGAGCTGCGGACAGGCTGTGAGGGAGGGTGGGGGCCACCGGGACGGCTTCTGAGGAGGGAGACCGTGTGCAGGCTTCACACCTTGGGCCCCAAGGGTCAAGCCTTGTCTGGGGACGTGTCTGTGGAAGGAGGGAGGAAGGGCCAAGGCAGCGGCTTAAAGATCATCAGAGTCAAGGGAAGGGCCTCGTGGTGGTGGCGGGTTTTCGTTTTAAGAACAGAAAGGAGGGGCGCCTGGGGGACTCAGTGGGTTAAGCCTCTGCCTTCGGCTCAGGTCATGATCCCGGGGTCCTGGGATCGAGCCCCGCATCGGGCTCTCTGCTCAGCGGGGAGCCTGCTTCCTCCTCTCTCTCTGCCTGCCTCTCTGCCTGCTTGTAATCTCTGTCTGTCAAGTAAATTTTTTAAAAAATTAAAAAAGAAAGAAAAAGAACCGAGAGGAGCGTTCCTGCGGAGCGAGGGAAGGAACCGTGGGGTGGGGGACTGAGGGTGCAGACAGGGTCCCCGGAGAGCCCCCACGGCAGGAGCAGAGCTGCTGTGTGGGGCCGGAGAGGTCGCAGATGTCGGCAGTGCAGCTGGGAGGCCCGCTGGGGGACGGCGCCTAGTGGGGCTGGGGGCCTCGGGCCTGGAGCGCCGTGGGGCAGCAGGGGGCCCGGCTGAGCTCACGGCTTTATGCGCTTGCGTGATGGGCCGGCCTTGCGAGCGCTTCCTTCTGCAGTGCCACAGCACCTGCGCTCGGGGAAGGCGTCACAGGCCAGGGCTCATCCGGGCCTCACTGCCGTCCGGTGGGCAAGGACCATCATCCCCGCGTTACCCAGGAGGATGTGGGAAAGCTTCGCAGGTTGACACAGCTAGTGAGCATGGGGGACAGGGTTTAGAGGGAGGCCTCCCCGACGTCAAGGCTGAGGCTCCGTGTGCTCTCCATGCGTACCAGGTACGCACAGAAGAGCGTCCGAGTGGCTCCCGGCTGCACCTGTGGCCAGACGGGGCGCCTGGGACTCGGCTGCGCGGGAGCTCCGTGCCGACTGTTGCGTACGGACACTGAGCATTTGGTGCCCGAACCGGAGCCCAGGCAGACCTTGTTAGCATGAGGCATACGCCCGGCCTCAAGCGGTGGTTCAGAGGGGACGGCCCTTGTGTGCTGTCATCTCGCTCCGGTTGGCCTCCGGTTGGCCTCTGTGGCGTTTCCCGTCGCCTCTGCTCCTTTCTCTCCTCCCGAGCGACCACGAGCTCACACGCATCTCTGCAGGCAGAGCATGCCGTGTCCTCTCTCGGTTCGGGGGTCACGGCCCGCTGTCCCCACCGGGGGGTCGCGCTCCCCACTAACCACCTCGTGCCTTCCCCTGTCGTCCTCGCCGTCCCCAGCGCATCTGTGAGGTGTACAGCCGGAACCCCGCCAGCCCACTGGAAGAGCAGATCGAAGGGGCCCGGAGGCGCGTCACGCAGTTGCAGCTGAAGATCCAGCAGGAGATGGGCAGCGGCGGCGTGGTGAGTGCCACGGCCGGGCCCCAGGGAGGGGCGCCGTGCGGGGAGCCGCAGGCAGAACTGGGAGGTCAGCCTGGGCAGAGGCCTCCTGAGTCGTGCCGGAGCCTGGACCGACCAGTGGGCAGTTAGTGCCTCACAGAGACAAGGGGCAGCGATTCTTGCTTTGGAGGCATGGGGTGGGGAGCGACCCGGCGGGCGGGGGACCGTTTGTCGCCCTCCAGGAGCCTGCCATCGCGGTGCAAAGAAGTACCTGTGAGCTCGGCCGGACCACTGGCTTGAGCCTCCTTGTCCACTCCCTCCCGGGAGTGTGGCCGTTCCCACACTGGTTTTACCCAGCGCACCCATGGCGGCCTCTCGGGCCACGTGCACCGCAGACGGTGGGTCTCTTCCCATACCGCAGGGCCCCCCATGTCAGCCCACCATGCAGCCACGTCTGTAGGGAAGCCCCAGGGAGGAGATGCCATGACCCGCGCCAATCAGGGATCCATGCCTCTCCTCCTGCACTGTCTCAGTCAGGCCTGAGTCCTGCGGGCTGATTAAGAAGGAACTCTCCGGAAACGAAGGTCTCCAAGAGCAGTATTTGCAAAGCCAGTGAAGGATTTGAGGGTCACCTCCTTTGTTTTCAAGAACACCCAGATCAGACTGTCTGGGAGCCACAGGCTGATCAAATTCAAGCTGCTGTTTCCTGAAGGGCACGTCCGTGTCACGTGGCCGATAGGCGCTCGGGTTCTGAGCTCACCAGCTCTCGGCCCCTCGGGCCAGCTGCTTGACCCCGGGAGCCCCGGTGTCCTCGTCTGTGAGCTAGAGAGCCCAGCAGGGCCTGCGGGGGCGCTGATGGTCAGAGTCGAAGCGAGCCCCCGTCACGGGCCGTGTGCGTCTGCCCTGCAGCTGTGCTCGCGGGCTCCCTGGGCTGGAGCGGCCAGTACATCCAGCCGAGGCCTGCAGGGCTGAGCTCCAACCCCATTGTTGGTCCTTCTGCTGCGCGCCTTGGGTGGGCAAGTCACGCACAGTCTGGGCTCCATTTGCTCCCTGGTCACACGGGCGGCAGCGTTGCCAGCAGCCTAAGTGAGGCCCAGAGAAGCATGCTTCGTGAGCATGGCGCACCGTCACCGCGGTTCGGTCCTTCAGGGCTGGCCCACCTCTACGCAGCCCTGCACTGGAGCTCCTCGGGTCCTTGCTGGGATGCTCCCCCGGGTCCCGCTGACCAAGGCAGTGGGTGCTGAGGGGTCGGGGCAGCACATCCGTGAGCCCGAAAGCTTCCGGTGAGGGCGTAGCCCCGTCTGCACGTTAGGGCCCGTGCCCTCCTCACACTCTGCCAGGGACGCAGCAGCTCCCGGCCCGGGCGTTGCTGCGGCGACAGAGCAGGAAGGGCCCCTGCTTGCCGCGGGTGCTGAGACCGAGGGGCGGGGGGACACCCCACAGGAAGGCCCGAGTCCCGGAGAGGCTCACGAATCGTGCCCACGCTCTGCCCTTCCTTGTGCAGGACGCGCCCCTCCCATGTGGTGACGCCAGCCAGAGAGCATCAGAAGGTGAGGTCCTCACCCCTGCTCCCCGCCCCAGCGGGCCGACCCCAGAAGGACTGGCTGTGGCCCGGCGCTCCGGGCAGGAGGAGAGGGAGAGAAGGCGGTGTTCGTGCACAGGGACGGGGGCCGCGGGGGCGGGAGCTTCCCACTGAGGGTGCATGCCAGGGTGCTCCTGGGCTGATGGGGGTCTAGACCCCAGCTTGCCCACGAGCCTGGTGCTCGGGAGCCTGGGAGCCGCTCCCGTGATAGGAGGCGAGTCGAGCCAGAGAGGAATGTGGTGGGTTGAGGGCGAGTCTTGCGGTGACAGAGCCGTGGACGCTCGCTCCAGGAGGTGATAGGACCGGGCACTGGCCCACAGGGAGCCGGAAGTGGGGTGTGGAGCATCTGACCTGAGGGAAACCGGGAAAGGAGGGAAGGTGTCCGCTTCACCTGCCTGAGCCCACGCAGGCCCCCAGGCCACGGCACCACCTCCCATGCACGCTCTTTCCTCCCCAGGGCAACTCTCCCTGGATTCCCAGGAGGGGGACAGTGGTCTGGACTCGGGGACAGAACGCTTCCCGTCCCTCAATGAGGTGAGTGCCCGCGGGCGCCAGCCCTGTCTCAAACTGTGGCAGGTTGTGCTGTGGCCTCCGACCCACCACGTCTGTGCCTCCGCCACGTTCCCAGCTCCCAGACTTTTAGCCACTCTGCTCTGCATGCAGAAGGGGTTTCACACGCGCCTGCGTGCAGGACCGTCAGACTTGGCGTCTGTTCTGTGAGGAGTCGGGCAGGGAGAGGCGCACGTACAGTGGCGAGCCTCTGGGCGTGAGGAATCAGCCACAGCCAGGGCCGCACGCGTGGGTCCTTCCCGGCTGTGGCCACGCCATCTTGGACGCGTGCCCGGAGCCAGCCGAGTGGGAGGAGCCTCGGGGTCTGCCGCAGAGCGCCGTCGTGGGTGCCGAGCCGGGCACCCTGTGACCGAAGGCTCCGTGTGCCGCTGGGCGTGTGCACCCCGGACAGGGGCATCTCCAGACCAGCCAAGGGGGACCTTCTGGATGGGCTTTCTGTTCCTCCAGGCGCTATTGAGTCGGAACTCGGCACTGTCGGACCCTGGGCTGGACAGTCCCCGCACCTCCCCTGTGGTCATGGCCCGGCTGGCCCAGCACCACCGGCGGCAGGCCTCGGACACGCCAGTGCCCGGCGCCAGCGACCAGGTGAGGGGTCCAGAGCCCCTTGTGGTTCTCCCTCCCGCCTCCAGAACCAGCTTACCCAGGGTCTGGCCAGGAATACTCCAGCTAAACCCCCTTGAAGGGAGACTTTGCCTAGAGAACGAGAGTGAGCCGCTGCTTGTGAGGACGCAGGGAGGGCAGGACAGGGAAGAGCAGGTGGCGTCTGTATGAAATGCACAGAGCCTTGTTCTGTGTCTCTGGGATACTCTCGTGCACGTCCTTTAGGAAAATGCTCGGTCTTACACCAGATCTTACTGTTCAGCACGCTAACGTAGGAGCCTAACAGACGTCAGCTACCTGGGGACCTGCCCCAGGCACGTCTGCCCTCCGGAGGCACTTCTCTGTGCCCCCATGGCCCTGAAAACCTGGTGTGGCCGCTACTGCCTGCAGGGGTAGACTGGGTGCAGGGGGGCAGCAGGAGGAGCGTCGTGGGCTCAGTGCAGGGACTCCGAGCTGTTGTGGGGCTTCTCTGACGTTTTGGAGGCAGAAGCTGGGTCCCTGCATGGGAGCAGCATGGCAGGACCTCCTGGTTTTGTGTAACAGCGTTTCCCAGCGTCCACCCACCCCCTGCCCTCCCAGGGGCACTGTGGGGTCATGCCTCGGGCTCGTGCTTCTCTGGAGTGGGGGCTCCCTCGGGCGGCTGACAGAAGCCAGTGTGGAGACCCTAGCACGGAGCCCTTTCTCCCTTTCCCGGAAAACCATGGGAGTTGTTCTCTTTGAATGACAGGAGCGGCTACAGAACGGCCCCTGTCTCCGAATCGTACTCTGTGCGGGTGAGGGCGGGCTGGGGGGACCATCGCGCGCGGCAGCAGCACATGGAACCATCGGGAACTCCTGTGTTCGCTCGTGTACCTGGATAATGTCTGATTTTTTTTTTTTTTTAATAATGAGCATCTTCTGCCTTCATAATCAGAAAAACTGCGCATTTGTAAAGACTTTTAAAATACCCTCCCCTCTCTCCACAACACGCAAAAACCTGGTGTTTTCACGCGTCACCCGAGAGCCAGATAGAGCCACAGGTGGCCATCCAGCGTCCCCTGGGGATCCCGGACCCCACGGTGCCACAGATGCCGAGAGGAGGCCGGAACGCAGGCTGCCTCTCATTCGGTGTCTCTGGGCCTCGCTCCCTCCTGTGTCCGCGGGTGCCAGGCTCTGGTCACTGACCTACCTTCTGGGCCTCAGGTTCTCTGACTCCTGTGCTGAGCGTCAGGTCCACAAACGTCCAGGAGAACAGGATGAGTGAGGGACACCCGGGAGGCGCCATCAGGGGAGGCCGCTGGAGTGGAGGGGCGGGAGGCGTCTGCGGCCAGGGAGAGGGTGGATTTGAGTGACCTGGGGAGCCCGTGGAAATGAGGAAGGTTGCGTTGAGTGGAGAGCACGGCTGGGAGGGGCCTCTGCGAGGCCAAGGAACCATCCGAAAGCCTGCGCTGGATGAACTCTCTCCTCGTTCCTAACATCGGCTCACCAGTTAGGGCTCAGTTTTAGTAAAATTGGTGCAGAGAAGCAAGTCACACTGAGAAACCTGGATTTGAGACCCGTCATCGCCTCGGGCAGGCCTCGGGCAGGCCGCAGGGGGCAGAGGTCAGCTCTGCGCCCTTCTGCTCCAGGAGGTAGGGGTGGGGAGCTGTCGTGTGACAGAGCGGCCGGTGGCTGCAGGCACGGGTGTGGGCTGTGATGGGCGCAGGTGTGGCTGCCGAGGGGACAGCGGAGCCTTAGCCTACCACCGCCAGAGCTGGCACTGCCCCCCGGGGCTTTCGCAAACAGGAAGAGCACCCCCGCTCTCGCTTCCCGTGCCCACGCACACGTGCCCTGGCAGCCCTGCCCAGAAGCTCTTGACTTCTGCAAGTGGAAATTGTCGTCCTGTCCTCTGAGATTTTGGGGAGGTGGGGAGATGCCACGTTCGCCAGACCGTGCCGCGTTCCTTGCCAGTGCCGCACTGTTGACTCCCGTCCTCTAACCTCTGCTCCCTGCCACTGGCTTCTCTCCCCAGGGCACAGACCAGAGCCCGAAGCCTTTAATTATTGGCCCAGAGGAAGATTATGACCCGGGTTATTTCAACAACGAGGTAACGGTTTCCTGGTCTCCTTTCGTCATGGTCCCGCCAGCTGCCGTTGCTGGAGGCACAGAGAGCCGCCACGGCCGTGGGGGAGGGGGGGGGGCAGGGCGGGCCCCGCCGCGTGTCGGCTGGGGGCGGCAGGGGCCATGGGGGCCCAGCTGCGGGAGGCCCAGCTGCTGTGCCCCGCGTCCAGCCGCCCCCGTGCTCCTGCGTTGCAGAGCGACAGCGTCTTCCAGGACCTGGAGAAGCTGAAGGCTCGGCCCGCTCACCTGGCCGTTTTCCTGCGCTACATCTTCTCTCAGGCTGACCCCAGTCCGCTGGTGAGTCGGGAGCAGCCTCCGGACCGGGGCCTGTGGGCGCCCTCCCTCCCGCCTCCGCCCTCGAGAGGGGTCGGATCCGCGGGCTGCGGCAGGTTGCTCAGGGCCAGTCTCTGGGCCCAGAAGGTGCAAGTCCGGAGGGCTTCCTGTAGCCTGGGGCGGTGCGGGGGGAGCGAGGCGGGACCCCCGCCCCCGTTCTCAGTCTGGTCGGAGGACACGGTCCCTCCCGGGCAACACCGGGGACGGCAGATCCGCAGCGCTCACGTGGGCGAGGGGACACAGGTGACGACGGCACACGGGACAGGGTGCCTGGGACCAGGGCTCAGGGCCAGCAGCCTCAGCAGCTTTTCTCATGCTGCTCCGTGCTCGGAGAAGGACGGAAGAGAGAGGAGGACCTGTGTCCCTCGCAAGCCCCGGACCGCTGACTTCCTGCGGGGCTGACAGCCGCGGGAGCCTGGGTCAACGTGACGGGCCCCGCAGGTGTGCCCTGAGCACCGGACACCGGCCGCATGACAGAAGCAAACCACGGACCCTCAGGAGGGGGGCGGGGCGCAGAGTCCCCTGCTGGAGGCTGTGGGCCGGGGCTGGCGTGGACTTGCCAGAAGGTTTGAACAGGAAGCCAGGACTTCTCAGCCTCCATGTGGCCACGTTGAGCTGTAGGTTGCTCGCTCGCTGGGCCTGTCTGACGCATCTTCCCTTCTCAGCCGCGTCACGAGCCTGCGCCCGCCCGGCGTCCCAGCACCTCTCCCGGGAAGGGCCACAGAGGTCTCCAGGCCCTGCCCGCCCTCCCCTGGGGCTGGAATCCCACTCCAGAACCGCTGCTCCAACCCGTTTTCTCGCCCCTCCTAGCTTTTTTACCTGTGCACAGAAGTTTATCAGCAGACACACCCCAAGGATTCTCGAACCTTAGGAAAAGACATCTGGAACATTTTTCTAGAGAAAAATGCGGTAAGGTAGTCACGGATTGAGTTAATTTTACTGGACTCTTGGGGCCACTCAGGAGCAGAGGGAAAATGAAGCCACATTTTCAGGCTGGGTGGAGACAGGTTCTTGAAGAGAAGTCGGGTCTGGGGGTTCCTGGGTTGTGTTCACGCCCTGCTCTCAACCCCGAGCTCCTTCCTGGCCCCTTCATTCCTGTGTGCACAGTCGAGCCACATCGCCTGTCCCCTGGGCCACAGCTGCTTCCCCCCAACCCTCCTCGCCTGCCCATCAGTGGACAGAGCAGCAAAGACACAGAGACACCCCCCAACCCACCCCTGCAATGGCAGTCGAGATCAGTGAGCCATGACAGGGGTTCTGACGGAGCCCTTGGGGATACCGCCCACAGCACGGTTTGCGAGGAAGAAGCCCAGGGTACGGGCACAGGAGCGCCATGTAAGCGGACAGGACCACGATGGTGCCCCACACGGCACCGTGGGCCTAGTCTGACCAGTGACTTTAGTCTTCCAGTTCCAGTGTGAGCTTGCGGGATTAATGAGATTGGGGAGGGAGCTGTGTTCAGGACTCGCGGGCCCATCCCCTTGCGTGGGTCTGGAGGAGGGTGGCAGCCGCCAGCCTGTCCCCGCGGCCAGGTCCCCGCGGCCAGGTCCCCGTGCTCCATGCTCCGCTGGGCGCTCGGCCATGGGAGGAGCAGACGAGAGGGCCCAGCGAGGTTTCCCTGTTGCTGCTCAGTCAGCAACAGGAGGGAACTGGCAGACCCACGGGGCCGGCCCCGAAGGTGGCCAGCTGGCCCTGTGGCTTCAGGTTCCATTTCTCAAACGCCCTAGCCTCATGTGCAGGCTCCCAGGGGAGTAAGGGGGCGCGCGGCGGGTGTCAGGGAAGCAGACGGGGAGGGTGGGAGGCTCTCCTTGCCTCAGGGTGACGTCTCCCGTGTGCCCTGGGCCGGGGGTCTCACCACTCACCCCTACTATCCCCTCTTGCAGCCGCTGAGAGTCAAAGTCCCAGAGGCGTTACAGGCTGAAATTGGTAAGTCAGCTCATGGGCCCCTTAGTGTCGTCCTGGGTCCTGGGGGCTCCAGAGCACAGAGGGCGCAGAGCCCATCCTTGGGCACCCCTCCTCTAGGAAGGGGAGGTGGGGGCCGTTCCTCCAGAGCACCTTGCGGTAGCTGGAGGACAAGCACCAGGGGACAGGCCCTGCCTGGGGAGCTCGTCCCAGGGAGGGAAGACATGACCCCCTCAAACACGCGCTCAGTTCTGCCCTCCATCCGCCTGGACGCAGCGGGGTCATCTGTACCAAGGGGAGGTGGGACTTGAGGGGTTCCTAAGCCTGGTCGAGCATCAGAATCCCTTGGGGAGTTCTACAAAGTCCAGAAACCGGGGCTTCCTTCAGCCCACCTCAAGGTCGGCATTTCTGGTTCTGTAAGTTCCTCACTGATGCTGAGAGCAGCGGCCCAGAGAGGACCTGGCCGGCCAGGTGGTCGCTCCACTCCCTTCTCACACTCAGCTCGTGAGTAGAAGAGCTAAGGGAAGGTGGCCTAGAGGGCAGCAGCCCAAGGAGGGGGTCCCAGGGAGCTTTCTAGACGATAGGTTTCCCACGGTCGAGGGTGAACAGAGCTGGGTAGGGACTGGCCCTTGCCCTTGTGATGCTGCCACAGGGACAGGACACTCAGCCCAGGTCCCGCGAGGGCCTTGCCTCCTCAGGCTCGTGCACTGGCCGGGCAGCCCCTGGGGCACGTCTGACGGCAGGCAGGGCTCTAAGGTCCTTCCATGTCTTGTGGTTTGGAGCACCCAGGGGTCGTGTCCTCACCTTGGGACCCGGACGTCAGGGCTCCAGTCCTAGATTCAGGAGTAAGCGGCTGGATCCAGGCCTCCGCCTCCCTTGGCTCACAGGAGGGCGGAAAGCTGGGCTACTGGGGGCTCCCCAGGCGCGGCCCCTTCTGAAGCCCCGTCTCTGTCCCCCGTGGTTCCCACCAGACTTGCGTCTGCGCACCGGCGAGGACGCCCGCATCGCGCTCCGTGAAGCTCAGGAGGCGGCCATGCCCGAGATCCAGGAGCAGATACAGGATTACAGGTGCCGGCCCGCCGCTCCCTCCGCCTCAGCACCCACTGTCCCTGTGCCGAGTGCGTCCCGTGTGCACGCGCTCACCCCTGCTGGGTCTCTGTCGGCATCTGTGTCCGTGTCTCTCTCTGACTCAGGGCGAAGCGCACCCTGGGGCTAGGCAGTCTCTACGGGGAGAACGACCTGCTGGGCCTGGACGGGGACCCTGTCCGAGAACGCCAAGTGGCCGAGAAGCAACTGGCCGCCCTGGCGGACATTCTGTGAGTGCGCTCTCCATGCTCACCCCTGCACGAACACACGCGAGCATTTGTGGGTCCTGTGCCCCAGCGTCTCCCCTGCACGTCTACGCCACGCTCCTTCCCCACTGGCTCTCCCGCTGCCTTTCTCAGGCGAGGGTGGTGGCACTCGGCGGCGGGTGCGGGGCCTGGGGCTGCCCATGGGAGCCGTCTGCTGCCTTGCAAGCCTCCTCCTGCCCGCACGTTCCGTGGACCCCAGTGGGAGGCCCACGCCGCGTGTCTGCAGGGGGGCTGCCTTCAGGAGGCAGATGAGCTGGAGGACGGGTGACGGGCCTAGCGCGAGGAAGGAGCTCGCAGCACAGCGGCCGTGCCTCTCCGGCCCATCTTGACATCGTCCCCCGCATGACTTTGTGGGCACACGTCAGGCTCAGGCCTGCGTGACCTCAGTCTCAGCTACACACTGACAAAAGGGGGACAAGGAGGTCTTCGTAGTTTGTTCCCGAGGCCGTTCGGAGCAGTGAGATTGATGGGGTCTCTTCCGGGCTCCTGGGATGTGTTCATGGGCAAAAGAGCAGTTCCCGTGACGCGGACGTGGTAGCAGGAGGAGGCCACATTTGACGCGCACGTTCTGTAGCGCGTTCGGAACGAGGAGAGGGAGGCAGCAGCTCCGAGGAAGGGGTCTGGAACTAGCGCGAGGCCATTTCAAATAGGGTCAGGGCAAGCCACACCCGGAGAGCAGCACGGGGCACCTGCGGGACGTGGGCCGCTCCTCCTCACGGCACCTGGGAGCAGAGCATCCCAGGCAGAGGGAGGCGGGGCGGGGGGGCGCTTGGCGTCTGGGGGCTGCGGAGAACGGCAGTGCTGGGGCTCGTGGAGAAGGTCTAGGCTGACGTCCGGGGCCGGAAGGGGCAGCCGCTGAGCCTTCAGCCACACCTCGGACCTCCCGGGCCCACTGCCCTAGCGGTCTGACGGCCAGAGTCCGCCCAGGGGTGAGCGCGGCACCAGCCTGTACGCAATCAGTGTCGCCGGCGCGTGAGCGCCCTGCTTGTGATGAGGCCAAGCAGGGAAGCCTCGGTCTTGATCCCAGAGACCTGCTGCTGGCTCACGTGCCCTTCTGAGAATCCTGTGCGTTAACGTGTGTCAAGTTCACACGTGTCAGGCAGCACCTGGCCCCTAGCAGACCCTCCAGTGTTTGTTGCCGGTACCATTTGCCTGGTCAACGGGTTCCCTTAGATCCGGTCTCAGGGTACGACCTTCTGTCTTCCCTCAGTGGGCGCGGCAGAGCCCCTTTCTCCAGAATACTTGCTGGGGCTGTGCGGAGGCCCCCAGGGGAGGGAGAGCTGTCCCTGCCTGGGCCCCACGCCAGCTCCGAGCAGAGCCCAAGAGTCGAGGCCCCCACGGCCCCCATCTTCCATGTCCGCGCGGTGGACACGGCTGCAGATGGACACAGCTGTGCCCCGTGGTGCGAGTCACCTGTCCTTTCTTTGATTCCAGGTCCAAGTACGAGGAGGACAGGAGGTAAGTGTGATGTTATGGGGGCCCCTGGCCTCGGGGGTCACAGCGGGGCGTGGGGTCCAGGCCGCTGCTGTTCTGGGACCACCGCCTGGGTGGCAGGGACAGTACAAGCACTCTGCCCGCACCCCCTTCCCCCCACCGTCGCAGCGCCCCCATGGACTTCGCCCTCAATGCCTACATGAGCCATGCCGGGCTCCGTCTCCGAGAGGCACGGCCTTCCAGTGCAGCTGAAAAGGCCCAGGCAGCTCCCGACAAGGACAAGTGGCTGCCCTTCTTCCCAAAGACCAAGAAGGTGACAGAGCTATCTAGAAAGTATCTTCTGGTGCGGTTCTTTGCGGGGGCAGGGAGGGGACATGCTGGGAAAGTCCCCCCACCGCATCCCTGCCCTTGATCCCACTGTCCGTGAGGACCCACAGATGAGCTCAGTACCACGCCAGCTCAGGAACCTGTGGGAGTCTGCTTCCCAGTTCGGGGCGCACCTTGGGGCCAAAGGCCATGTCTGGGGATTGGGACCTTCTCCAAACCAGGTGTCTCTTGTCTCAGCAGAGCAGCAATTCCAAAAAAGACAAGGACGCGTTGGAGGACAAGAGGCGAAACCCTATCCTCAAGTACATCGGGAAGCCTAAAAGCTCGTCACAGAGCAGTGAGTCTAGGGGGTCGGCGGCCTGGGCAGGGTGCAGCCACGGGCCCACACGCCACTTCCTGTCCCTGCTGCTCAGTCTCCCCTTGCCGGTGCCTGCAGGCTTTTCCAGGGACAGGGACCAGAAGGCCATGTTGGTCCCTGGGCCTGAGTCTAGAAACTCAGAGCCCGTATGGTCGCAGAGGAACACCCCCGCCCCCTGCCAGCGGCAGTAACTGCCCCATCCACCTTCTCCAGTCGGCTTTGTCCAGGCCCCGGCGTCGTGCGGGCGGCACATGGGGGCCCTCGAGGGGACGTCCAAGTGACCATGCAGCAGAGCTAGGCAGATGGGGCAGGTTTGGGGCCGAGAGGCCCCCCGATGCCACTGCGCACCCGGAACTCGGGTGGGCCATTCGCGGGCTCCCGGCTCTGTCATGGCTCCGGAACTTGCCGCCGGCCCCCCGGGCAGCATCTTCAGCCGCCACCGGTAGTCTCAGGAGTCTGGGAAGGGCCCTGGGGTGGGCCAGCAGCCTTTTCGGAAATGGCTCTTGGGGATGGGGGGGTCTCTTCTGGATGAGACCAGAGGTTTGCCCCACTACCTTTCCACTTTCCAGCTCAGTGTAAGTTTTGTTTTGAGTCTTGAAGCATTGATTTGACTTTTCATGGTTTACTTTTGTTTCTGTTTTTTTTTTTTTTTTTAGCATTTCATATTCCCTTGTCCCCTGTGGAAGGTAAAAGGACCATTTTCTGTGGGTTTTTCTTTGCTTTAGCTTTGAGTTTCCATCTCTCAAGTCTGTGTCTCCTTCTCTCTCTGTGGGCCCCTCCTCCGTCCGTCCGTCCGTCCCTTTCCTCTGTTTGTCCATCCCTGTGACGCAGCCCGCTCCGGGCACTGCTCTCCAGCCCCCTCCCGTCTCGGGGATCGGGCTCCAGAAGTGCCGGGGCTCTGTGTGCACGTGGGAGGCCACATCCCACGCAGTCTCCTCGGATTTTTGTTTCCCTTGAAATGACAAAATTCCTCATTCTGGAGGGTTGTGCGGGCTTTCTTCAGTAGACAGCAGGTCTCCAACGGTTCTCTGGGGCTTTTACTGTCTGTCCGTGCCTCTGCTTCAACCCTCCGGCGTGGCCCCTCCCTGACCCTGACTCTGAATGCGGTGGACGGCGCCGTGTAAGTGCGGCAGTTAGAGGGAACGTCCCACTCTGCGCGGGAGCCTCGCGTGGCTAAGCCCCCGCGCACGGAAAAATCACATCCTCACATCAATCCCGAAAGGCTGAGCGCCTCCAGGCGGGGGGAGCCCAGGTGCTGTGGATTACGCCCCCCCTCCCCGGCCCCCGTGCTGCACCGTCACATGCCAGGGATCCTCTGGCTCTGCGGTGGGTCTCTATGGAGAGAGCCGTGGGATGCAGTCAGGAAACATCTGGGCACTAGAAGTCATTTTCTGTAAAGTGACAGTTAAAAATAGTGATATTCAATATTATTTCAAGGTTTTAAATTCCTAGATCCTTTATGCTACTTTAAAGAAGAAAAAGTTTAAAATTCTGACACAAGGTCTATAAAAATGGTAGAAAAATAAAAGAACGGCCTTACGTCCCAGGCCCTTTGTTCTTCGCACACCCGGTCCCGTCCGTCCTGTCCGAGAGAGACCAGCCCCACCGATCTGCCACCCGGGGCCCCCGGGAGGGGGAGGGGCCTGGCGGTCCCAGTGATTTAGCGATTGGGTTTGCTGTTCTCAAATTCCCGGGACATCAGGAAAGTCTGGATCCACGTCTGAGGACCGGCCCGCCCTCCCCGCGGCAGACACCCCACCACCAAGCTTTGGACCGCTTGGGGTCACCCCTGACTAGCAGGGAGTGTGTCTGGTTGTTAGTAATGTGGACTCGACTTCTGTCTCGTTTCACTGTCACCCAGAGGATGGACGAGAGAGAACGGGGGACACCAGTGAAAAATGGGCTCGTTTTAACAAACTGTGTTCCTTCCTGCCTGTTTTTCACCGTTACCCTGGCTTACTCGGTCATGCCGGCTCCCAGACCACACTGTCCCTCGTCATGGCATGCGGCTACTTGCCAAGGACGCGTGGCCCGCAGGAGGGGAGCAGGGACTCTGCCAGTGGCTGCGTGCCCAGGGTGTTCCTAGGCCCCACGCCATCTCCCAGCGATGCTGCTCAGGGTGTGAGCTGCATCGCTGAGCCCGGGACAGGTAGAGGTGGCCGCGGTCCCCAGAGTAAGGGTGACATAGCAGTCCCTCGTCCAAACACGTCCTCACAGCCCCTCGCAGTGGGTCTGGGAAACTTCCCCAGCTGCTGCCCAGAGGGTCCTAAGTTCCGCTTCCTCTGGCCCGGGCGCGTTCTTGCAGAGCCCAACATTGGCTCTTTAGGGAGATGTGGACGTTTCCACAGGCGGGACCCAGGTCGTGTAGGTAGGATCAGGGCTTCCCCAGCTCCTGTTCTGAGGTCCCTGGAGCTGAACTCACTGTCTTTGAGGACGAGAGCCCCTCTCGGGCATCACACGAGCCTTTTGAGTTTCTTACCTGTCCTGTTTCTTTGAATAAGAAACGTGAGAGAGAGACCACCGTGCTGCTCTGCACACTAGTGGGAGAGGACCTGGAGCTAGACCAGGGACGGGTCTGGTCCCAGGGACAGGTGTGGTCCCTGGGACGGGTCTGGTCCAGGGCTCTGGTCCCAGGGACGAATCCAGAGGAAGAGCACCGTGTCTCCTGGCTCTTAACCCAGTGCTGCTGTCCTCCTGCTTGCTCATAGCTCTGTCTTTGGGGCCAGGCGGGAGCGAGGGTCTTGGGGCGCCGTCCCCGGACAGGAAACCGAGTGTGCTCCCTTGTGTCTCTGCTTCCAGTCAAGCCAGGCAACGTGAGGAACATCATTCAGCACTTTGAGAACAACCAGCCGTATGATGCCCCGGAGCCCGGGACACAGCGGCTGTCCACCGGCAGCTTCCCCGAGGACCTGCTGGAGAGTGACAGGTGAGGGGGGCCACATGGTGCTGGCCGCCTCCCCAAGGAGGGGAGCCCGGGCAGCGACTGCAGCCAGCATCGACCCCCCTGCCTCGCCCACTCCCTTAGCCTGTAAGGCGCCCGCTGCAGGGCTCGCAAGCGCTCCGTCTGCCTCCCTGCCTGAGGACCGTTGGGAAAGGATGTGCTCTGTGCTGGCAGTGAGGCCCGTGGAGGACAGAGCCGGGCCCCTGACTGCCCAGCCTGGGGCTGCTCACCCTCAGCGTCTGCTCTGGGTTCATCCGGGGCTGCTGAGCAGCGTCTGTCCCGGGAATGGGCTAGAGGCTGAAATAGAGCTGCTGATCGGGTCGCCACGGGTGTCAAGGCGAGAGAAGACCGTGGGGCAGGGTGGCGGGAGGCGGTCCTGGGAAATAGCGAGGTCCCACGGAGACGGTTGTGGGCGCCCGTGAGGAAGAGTGCGGAGATGGGGCTCCCCCGCCTCCCAGCACAGCGCTCTTCCCTCTCAAGACGCGCAGGGTCTGCAGCGTGGTCTCTGGGTCCTCAGGAGAGCCCTGCTCCGGCCTGGGCGCGCCCTGGACTGTGGTGTGATAGCAGCCATGTCCTGTCTCGGACTCTCCAGCCAGCACTTCAGTGAAAACGCTGGTCGGAAAGCTCCGAGCACAGTCACTCTCACATTCCCTCAGTCACTCTCAAGCTGTAGTCCCCATGGTCCTGCGTGTGCAGAAAGAACACATGTGTGACTCGAGCCTGAGCCTCTGAGCGGGCACGCACGCAGTCCCCAGGGAGCGGCCCGGGGGGCCAGACCGTCTTCCCTCCGAAACCATAACCGCACCGAGTCTGCCGTTCCCGCTCGCACCCGAGGCTGCTCGTTTGCAGGCCGCGTCTGTGAGCCTCGTGCGCTGGGACGACTGCCGTAGCGAGGCCAACGGAGAGTCGGGGAAGAGGGAGGTCACGCTTGTCCCGGGTGGAGGGATTGAGTGCTGGTATCAGCAAGCGCATCAGATGAGTGGTTCTGTAGACGTCACGTTTGGGGAATAAGGCGAGGCCTTCTGCAAACCTGTGTTCTTGAGGCTGCCGGGGAGCGAACTGTGCCCTGAGGCCCTCACTAGGCTCCTGACTCCGCGGTCGGCGGAGCCCTTGGCCTGGCTCTCTCTGCGGCACAGTGGGGCCGGGCTCCGCAGGTGAGAGGAGCCCCAGTTCCAGAAGGCAGCCTTCCTTCTAGGGACGGGGCGCCGGAGGTGGTTGTGCCCTGCTCCTGGGGAGGAGTTCACTCACCCGCGGTGCCCAGGAGGAGGCCGGGCGGCGCTCACTGGGCTCAGGCGGCCACTGTGGGGCGCTGGCGAGAGTGCTGGTGGCAGGCTCGGTTGCAGAGGCTCTCGCTGACCCCGGGGGGCGGGGGGTGTTCAGAGGATGGGCTGGCGGTGGTTCCTAACCCTCAGGACCCCAAGGGCAGGGAAGCTCCGTTTGGGTCCTTGGTGGTTCGGACAGACGTGATAAACGGGGACCGAGCTACTTGGTTCTTTTCTCTGCGGCAGCCTGCTGTACGACCAAGAGCTCCCCACGTGGGTGGAGATGAGTGACAAGCAGCAGGGCCGGGCAGGGAGGCCCCACCCCGGGGCCGTCAGGGGTCCGCGGTGCCGGCTGCCACTGCGGGCCTGCAGTGCAGGACGCGGAGGAGAGCAGTCCCGGCCGTCGGTCGGCCTCTCACGTCCCAGAGACACTCTGTGGCCAAACGTGGCTGCCAGGGCACAGCTTCCTGCCATCAGAAGCCAACCCCCTGCCCCCCCCCCCCCCCTGCCCCGCGAGCCGGCCCGCCCCCAGGAGGGGAAGCAGAAGCTGGGAAGCGAGCACAAGACAGGGACGGGAAACCCTGCGCCACAGCTAGGGCAAGAGGCCAGCAGCGGGTAGACCTTGTGCCAGGCCTGCCAGTGAGGAGGCTGGCCTGCGTGTGAAAGGGTAGCATCTGTCCCCCTGGTAGGAAATCCCAGAGAGGGAGAGCTCTGCCTCCCGCAGAGTCCGAGGTAGGGGCTGACCTGCTCCAGAGCCAAAGGCAAGGGACACTGGCCACCACACGGCCCGGGATCCGGACCTCCAGTGCCCACAGCTGTCTTGGCAGCTCCGGTCTCGGTAGCTGTACACAGCACAAGTCTGGTCTGTTGGTCCCGGATGTCCCTTGTCCTCTGGATGGAGACTTAGAGCAGCAGCAGTTGTCACTGGGAAGTTCAGGCCCTGTGGGTTGGGGGTAGAGGGCCCCTGAGTCAGGGTCACAGGTGTAAGCCGTCCAGGCTGTCAGACCCTGGGTCTCTTGCCCTGCTCCCCAGCTCCCGCTCAGAGATCCGCCTGGGCCGCTCTGAGAGCCTGAAGGGCCGGGAAGAGATGAAGCGGTCGCGGAAGGCGGAGAACGTGCCGCGCTCTCGCAGCGACGTGGACATGGACGCGGCCGCGGAAGCTGCCCGCCTCCACCAGTCAGCCTCCTCCTCTGCCTCCAGCCTCTCCACCAGGTGAGCAGGGTTTGGGCAGCTTGGTGGCAGGGGTGGTGGGGGGCAGGGGTGCTCTCTCGGGGCAGCGGGTGCTGAGGGCTGACTTCCTCCACAGGTCTCTGGAGAACCCGACCCCTCCCTTCACCCCCAAAATGGGCCGCAGGTGAGTGAGGCGCCCGGCCCCGAGCGGCTGGTTGGGTGTACGCATCCGTCTGCACAGCTGGAGGTTTCCCCCCGGGCGTGGGGCAAGCGGGTCGGACTGGCTGTTGGGGGCGCCCTTCCTCCTCGCGGAGCCGGCCCTCTCCCCTCAGGAGCATTGAGTCCCCCAGCCTGGGGTTCTGCACAGACGCCCTCCTCCCGCACCTGCTAGAGGACGATCTGGGCCAGCTGTCAGACCTGGAGCCGGAGCCAGACGCCCAGAACTGGCAGCACACGGTGGGCAAGGACGTGGTGGCCGGGCTAAGCCAGAGGGAGATTGACCGTCAGGAGGTCATCAACGGTGAGGGTGTGCGCCGGCACTCGGGCAGCGCCCAGGGGACGCGACCGGCTCCGCGTCGCGTGCCTTCCCCAGGGGCAGCGGAAGTAGCCCCTGGGACGCCAGCGCCCGAATGCCTCAGCAGTGAGGTGGTTGGGGGTGACAGCCGTCCCTGCGGATGCTTGCTGACGTCTCCCGCTCTGCCTTCCTCCGTCCCGCGACGCCCCGCTCAGAGCTGTTTGTGACGGAAGCGTCCCATCTGCGCACGCTCCGGGTCCTCGACCTGATCTTCTACCAGCGGATGAAGAAGGAGAACCTGATGCCCCGAGAGGAGCTGGCCCGGCTCTTCCCCAACCTGCCCGAGCTCATCGAGATCCACAGTGAGGGGCCCTCCCCCCACCTGCTGCCCCCACACACACATGCCTGTTCCAGCTGGCCTCCAGGTCTCTGTCCCTTCTCCACCACACACCAGGGCCCCCTGGAGCAGCGCCCCTCGCCAGTGCTCCCTGGCCTGGAAACCAGCCTTCCCCTTTCCCTGGACCCTTTCCTGCCCGGCACTGGTGCCACGGGTCCCCTCTGAGGGTGGCGCCGGGTCCGGCCACATAGCTTTGCCCCAGGCCCCTGTGTCCCTTCTGTCCGTCCCAGATTCCTGGTGCGAAGCCATGAGGAAGCTCCGGGAGGAGGGTCCCATTGTCAAGGACATCGGTGACCTCATGCTGGCTCGGGTACGCCCAGAGGAGACGGGTCCCCTTTCCCACGGCTGCACAAGTGGCGGAGGAGGGTATGGGGCAGGCATGTGACGCCCAGACGGTGTTCCTCGTGCCGCAGTTCGACGGCCCTGCCCGGGAGGAGCTCCAGCAGGTGGCCGCCCAGTTCTGCTCCTGCCAGACCGCCGCCCTGGGGCTCATCAAGGCCAAGCAGCGCAAGGAGAGCCGGTTCCAGCTGTTCATGCAGGTGCGCCCACGGCCAGCAGGGGAGCCCCGGGCCTCCCCCGCCCATCCACGCTCAGAAACATGGCCTGGTGCCCGCTCTCAGGACAGACCACTGCTCCCAAAAAGGACCTGATCCGCCGTCAGGAGGCCCCGTTCACTCCCAGGGCCCATGGGCACAGAGGCAGTACCCAGTTCCTCGTCCATAAAGTGGGCATGGCAGTCGCACAGGGGCGCCTGTCCGGCCACCCCCTTCCCTGGGTTCCCTGCCTGGCGCCACCCACCTTCCCCTAAATACTTAAGGAGTTGCTCTCCAGGATCAGGACCCACTTGGAATTTTCATACCCATCTGGGGCCTGAGCCCATTGGCCGGCTCCTGACTGGGCTGACCTCTCCGTCCGCGTCCCCATCCTTCCAGGAGGCTGAGAGCCACCCCCAGTGCCGACGGCTGCAGCTCAGGGACCTCATCATCTCAGAGATGCAGCGGCTTACGAAGTACCCCCTGCTGCTGGAGAGCGTCCTCAAGCACACGGAGGGTAGGGCACCGGGCGTGTGGCCCCACGCAGACCTCCTCCGAGCGCAGCCCTGCTTTGTGACCTTGCGCGAGACCTTCCCGGTCTTCAGGGTCTGCTTCCTGGCCTCATTAGGGTCCGTCCAAGAAAGCGATCACAGCTGTGCCCTAGGGAAGATCAGGTGTTCAGAGTCGAGAGGAGGGAGGGGGGTCCTCCAGCCTGCGTGGGGTCTGAGGAAGCATCTGGATGCCTGCGGGGTTGGCACATGAACTCCCCCATGACCGTGGTCCCAACCCATGGCCAAGGCACAGTCGGCACCCACCCTGCCTATCCCCCTGTTGGATGCCTCCGTGCCCTTGGACTTGGGGTGTTGGAGTCTGGGTATGGAGTGGCCCCCCGGAGGCTGTTCCTGCCCCCAGCTGGTCCCCGGCCCTGCCCCACCCACATCCCCAGAGCTGGTTGCAGGCCAGGCGGCAATTCCCACGAGCTGCTGGTGTGTTCAGAGAGGGGTGGTCTGAAACCAAGGCCCCTCCGTGGCAGAGACCCCTACGTTTGAGGGCCTCAGTTAGGCAAAGGCAGCACCCCGTGCCCACGCCTGCCAGCTCGCCAGGTGCATCAGGCTTTGACGGGCTTCCCAGGCAGGAGCCCCTGACTGCCACCTCTGCCCCGCCGCAGGTGGCACCCCTGAATACGAGAAGCTCTGCCGGGCACGGGACCAGTGCCGGGAGATCCTCAAGTACGTGAACGAAGCAGTGAAGCAAACAGAGAATCGGCACCGGCTGGAGGGCTACCAGAAGCGGCTGGACACCACGTCCCTGGAGAGGGCCAGCAACCCGCTGGCCGCAGAGTTCAAGGTGGGAGCAGAGCCGGGGCCTGGAGGGACTCGGGGCGGGTGGCATGGCCAGTCTGGGAGGGGGTGCCCCAACGGGACCCCACGCACACCCAGGCAGACAGCCCCAGGGGCAGGGAGGGGCCTTGGTCCTACCCATGCCCCACGGGGCTTCCGAGCAGAGAGGGCTTCCTTCCTGCCGCTGGCCCCCAGCTCCTCCGCGGGGCGTCTGGCGCCTGGGTGATTCTTGCATGAGCTCGATGAGCGAGCAAGTGAGTGGCTTCTCCCTCCAGAGCCTGGACCTCACGGCCAGAAGGATGGTCCACGAGGGGCCCCTGAGCTGGAGAATCAGCAAGGATAAGAGCTTGGGTAGGTGTCTGGGCACGGGGGCCGCGGCTCCCCCGGGGGTGGGGACGGAGCAGCCGGCCCCTGACGGCAGCCCTCCCCACCGCAGACCTGCACGTGCTGCTGCTGGAGGACCTGCTGGTGCTGCTGCAGAGGCAGGACGAGAAGCTGCTGCTCAAATGCCACAGCAAGACGGCGGCGGGCTCGTCGGACAGCAAGCAGACCTTCAGCCCCGTGCTCAAGCTCAACGCCGTGCTCGTCCGCTCCGTGGCCACCGGTACCCACAGGGGTGGGGGCAGCCCAGGGTCAAGCTCTCTGCCTCCCCTGCGGACCCCCTGAGCCAGAGGATGGGGCCGGAATGGGGCCGGAGGGCATGGGGGGGGCGGGTCTCATGTCAGTCAGACAGGCAGACAGTCAGGAAGGAGCCCCGGGACAACGCCTGCCGTGCCTCTGGGGCTCACAGGCTGGGACAGGGACTAAGGCCCTGTGCTCCCACCGTGTTAGGAGCAGAGGTTGGGGATGGCTATGAAAGGGACCTGTGAGGGCCCGTCCCAGCGTGGGCCCCACGGGGTGCACTGACCCAATGCGTGTCATGCCGTGGTCGAGGGTCCGGGCTCCAGGGCTGCTGTCCCCTCCGTCGCCCGCCACCGACCCTCCCCTCCCCCACACAGACAAGCGGGCCTTCTTCGTCATCTGCACCTCGGAGCTGGGCCCCCCCCAGATCTACGAGCTGGTGGCACTGACGTCGTCAGACAAGAACACGTGAGAATTGAGGGGGCCACGCATAGATGCTTTCCCTTGGCCAGCGGGGACACCGCAGGTGCAGGGGGCCCCAGGGCCATTGTCCTCGCCCGAGTCCAGTGTCACCAGCGCCCCTTGCTCCTCTCACTTCTGCCTGCTGCCTGCCCTCGGGGTGTGTCTGCCCCTCTAAGCTCCCTTCATCCACGCGCCCTTGGCAGGCGCCTCCTCCTGGGCCGACACCCACCCACCCCATCTCTCCTCTCGGCGGCCTGGCGAGGTGGCGTGACTCAAAGCACAGACTGGTGGAGTCCCACGGCGTCTCGGTGTCAGGGCCGTGCTCCGAGCGTGGGTCTGGCCTCTCGGGTCGTGTGGAGGGAGCGAGCCGCTGGGCAGCGCGGAGCCCAGAGCCCGGCAGAGGCGGACTGTTCGCGGCTCGCCGCCGGGTGGTGGAGGGGGTGTGCCGCGGCCTCGTCCTCACCACAGTCCTCTCTGCTCCTGCCACAGATGGATGCAGCTTCTGGAGGAGGCCGTGCGGAACGCTACCCGGCGCCCGGGAGGTGCCCCTGCGCTGGCCCATCCGCCGCCCCCGGGCCCCCAGGCGCCGGCGCAGCAGAGCCCCACACCCAGCAGGTGCTGGCCCGCGCCCTCGCTGCAGGCCACCTGCTGGCTGCTTCCGAGCCCTTCCCACCTCGGCCGTCTGCCCCGTCTCCTCTCCCCCTACCTGGCTATCCTGGAGACCACACGGAGGGGGGTGCGGGGTATACGGTCAGGACTGGCAGAAGCCAGCAGCATCCGCCCTCCCCGCAAGGTTGCCGGCCAAGGGCAGGTGCCGGAGCCTTATACCTCCCTGTTCGGACCCCCCCCCCCCCGACTGCCTGTTCTGATGCAGGAGGCCAGGAGGCATCCGAGACCTCACCCCTTCTGGCTGGCAGAACCGCAGCGGGTGACCACTGGTGCCTTTTTCCCTCAGGGTCCAGCTCGATGGCTCAGAAGTATTCCACAGTGAACCAGAGGAGCTGCCCGGAGGTATGTGCCCTGAGCTGTCTCTGCAGGACCCTCCCCCGCTTCCGCCGTCCAGTGTTAGGAGGGCAGGTCAGGAGGTGATGAGAGAGGCCCTTGGGGCCTGAAGTGTGAGGTTTGGATAGAACAGAGGAGTGAGTGAGCAGGGGGTCCAACAGACCTGTGCGAGTGTAGACAAGCTCACGTGGACAGAGAGTCTTTTTTTTTTTTTTTTTTAAGATTTTATTTATTTGACAGGCAGAGATCATAAGTAGGCAGAGAGGCAGGCAGAGAGAGAGGAGGAAGCAGGCTCCCCGCTGAGCAGAGAGCCCGATGCGGGGCTCGATCCCAGGACCCTGAGATCATGACCTGAGCCGAAGGCAGGGGCTTAACCCACTGAGCCACCCAGGTGCCCTGGACAGAGGTTCTGACCCTGGCTCTCTGGGGACAGGTGTTTGGCCATTGGGTGGAGTCCAGGGGCCCTTGCTTCCTGCTCCTGGGCATTTCTGTGGAGAATGACATGCCGGGGCGACAGCGTTCCCGGGCTGGGGCTGGGGAGGAAGGGTACGGGGTCCCACTGAGCGACTCCCTGGGGAAGGATGTAGGGCGCTGGGTTTAGAGAGAGACCTCCAGGCGGGCGTCTGCGCGGGTCCCTTCATGCCTCCTGCGGGTCTGTGGCCACGGGCCTTCTCCGGCTCTCGGTCTGCAGTGTAAGCGGCGCCCCTGCCCACCCCTGCCGTGGCCTGCGCTCTGCTGTCCCCACGCCTACACCGCTGCCTGCCGTGTTTCTCACAGAGGCCCATGAGTGCTGCGGTTCGTGGGTGTCTCCCACTAGAACTTAAGGTCCCCATGGGCTGGACCCGTGTTTTGTCGCTACTGTGGGCCCAGAGTCTGGGCCAGTGTCCGGCCATACTTGGTACTCAGGAAGCATCAGTAAACGTCCCCAGAGTGAATCAGCCAGGGTTCCGGTTCCCCTTGATCCAGAGCTGGGCACCGGGTCAGCCCCCACGGATCGTCCCCCCCACTGGCTCACGCCACCCTCCCCCCCGCAGCAGGCCCTGGGCCCCAGCAGAGGGCGAGGGGGACGCACCCGGTCCTGCCGGAGGATTCCGAGCGGGAGGGCAGCCTGGAGGAGGAGCTGGGTGCCCTGCCCCATCCCTCCACGTCTGCGGATGGAGAGCACAGGGGTGGCCGGACGAGAGACCCCATCCTCCTGCCCCTCCCAGGCCCTCTGTTCACGGAAGGGCTGGCCGACTCAGCCCTGGAAGACGGTGAGTGCCTGGTGAACCCCTGGTCCCTCCACCGGCCCGAGGGCTCTCCCTGCGTGTTTGAGGAGAGAAGGGGCCCAGACGGTCGGGACCCCGTGTCCCCACGCCAGCTCCGGCCCGTGGGAAGTCGGGGAGAGGACACGCCCCGTGCTGGGGACACCACCTCCCTTTTTCTCCTCCAGTGGAAAGCCTGCGACACCTCATCCTGGAGAGCCTGCTGCAGGGTCAGCGCCCTGAGGACGACCTCACCCCTACACCATCCCTCGGGAGCAGCACCTGTCACCCCGCAGACCCCGGCTCTCCAGGGCACGGCCTCCTGGGGGTGGAGGAGCCGGAGCAGGGGGACGCGGCTCTCCGCTCCCTGGAGCAGCTGCCCCCGCGGGCCCGGAATTCCGGGATCTGGGAGTCTCCCGAGCTGGACAGGAACCCCGAGGAGGAGGCTCCGAGCGCCGAGGCCACAGGACGTTACCAGGTGGTGAGAAAAGGTAAAATGAAGGGACACCCCCCGTGGAGACAGACCCACAGCTCGCCGGGGTCAGGGCGAGTGCAGGTGGCGCTGAGCATGCGGAGGCCGGCGCGGGGTCCCGGGGATGACGCTGCCGCTGCGCAGAAGCTTTGGGGTCGGAGGGTTTCAGAGCCTGTCCCCTGACGTCTGTGGGACCCGAGACCAAGGCCGAGCCCCCAAAATGACTGAGCCTGAGGACGGCTGCAGGAGCCAGCTGTCCCGGAGAGTGTCTGCTCTGTGTTTGAGGAAGTCCTGTGGCTCCCCTGGGGGCGCTGCACCACCCACTCACCCCACCCACCACCCCCCCCCACCCCCGGCACCGGGCAGACACTGGGCAGCTGCTCGGGGCACACGGAGGGCCCCGCGGCAGGGGAGGATGCGTGGCGAGCCGATGTGGAGGACGGAGGCCATGGGCGAGGGCAGCCGGAAGAGCCGGAGCTGCTGGGGTGGGGGCTCGGGTGGGCTCTGGGCAGGGCAGGGAGCCAGAGGGAGGAGAGGTCCCCGCGGCCGTGGGAGCAGGGAGGAGGCCCATGGAGCGAAGCCGCAAGAAGTACTGGGGGCGGCGGCCAGGGAGGGGTCCGGCCTCCGCTGCATTTCTGGCCCTGTCTGCCCAGGGCCCCCCGCCCCGGTTTCTGGGAACTGACTTTCCTTCTCTGCCCTTCGGTGAGCTGGTGGACGGCTGCTCTGCAGCCCTCTGGGCGCTTGCACGCGTGACCCGTGTTCACTTCATTGTCCCTCTCTTGCTCCTCTGCTGCCTTCCCTCACTTTTCCGCTCCCCTCTCCCCTCCCCTGCTCTCCCTCTCCTGCTCTTCCTCTCCTGCTCTTCCTCCCCCCTCCCGCTCTCCTGGTCTCTGCTCTCCCTGGTGGTGGTGGCAGCTGGTGGCGGCACAGATGCAGCGGAGGTGGCGGGCAGGAGCGGCCAGTCAGGGCCTGAGCCACCCGACGTGGAAGGCGGAGCAGAGGCTGCGGGTAACGCACTTCCCCTTGGACCCAGAGCCAGACCAGGATCAGGGTGTGGGCAGAGCCAGGCTTCGGGGGTCGACCCCTGCCTGCATTCACAGGGTGTTCCCTGAGAGCGTCTACCGGGGAGGAGTAGCACCCAGGGACAGGGGAGAGCCCAGGCCCTAGTCTGGAGACCGCCTGGAGCGGAGTCGGGATGGTGGGGAGGCCTAGAGGGCCGGGAGCCCCGAGTCTTTGGTGTCTCCCCTTCTCCTCTCCTCAGCCCCGTGTGGGCCAAGGGGTCTGCGGGATCCCGCGGAAGAGGGTGGTGGGGGCGGGGGCTGCGCGGGTGTTCATCGGCAGAGCTTGCGATGGGGCAGGCATGAAGGAGCCTCCTGCGCTCCTGTCCCCGACCAGTGCCCCCCTCTCCCACCCTCCAAGGACGGGGGTCACTCCCGATTCCCCAGCGGCCGCCATGAGCATCCTTCCTCCGCAGGGGCCATCGGGAGGGCTTTCTGGAGGAGGAAGGCCTTTGGGGGGTGACGGGCAGGCACTGTGAGGCCAGCGTGCGCTGAGCTGGATCACAGGGCGCCATCCCCGGCCCTGGGTCGGTGCGGGGTGCCCTGGGGCACAGGAGGTGGCTCCCACCTCCTCCGTATCCCCCTCACCTCCTCCTCTCGCCACGGGGACAGGGAACTGCTTCTATGTCAGCATGCCGGCGGGACCCCCGGACTCCAGCACCGAGCCCTCGCAGCCTGACAGCCTCCCTGCCTGGCAGCCTTGGGGAAGCAGGGGAGGTCGCCGGCGCCCTAGCCACTCTGCACCCAGCCTGGCCCTCAGGGATGTGGGCAGCATCTTCCACACCATCGAGCAGCTCACCGTCAAGCTCAACAGGCTCAAGGTGGGCCCAGCGTGGCAGGGGGCGTGGCAGGGTGCTCAGTCCCTGTCCCAAGACCCATCGCCTTGAGGGAGGGGTGTCCTCTGGCCTGGGTCCTCCCCACAGCTGCCCAGGAGCACAGAGCCACCCGGGGGCATGGTGGGGGAGCGGCAGCCGGGCCCCTTCCCCAGGGCCCTGCCTCCCAGGACCAAGGTCCGACGCCCCCTGCTACCCTCCCAGGACGTGGAGCTGGCCCACCGAGAGCTGCTCAGGTCCCTCGCGGGAGAGTCCGGCGGCACCACGCCCGTGGGCAGTTTCCACACGGAGGCGGCCGGATGGACAGACAGCTCCCTGTCACCTCCAGCCAGGGACAGCCACCAGCCAGGGCCGTGCTCGGAGGATGGTGAGCGAGGCAGTGTCCTCTGTGGGGGCTGGACGGGGTCCTCCTCCTCCCTGAGTCCGTGAATTCATCCCCTCAGCTTCAGAAAGGGATCTGCAGGGAACCCCCACAGGAGCTCGCCTAAAAACTGGAAACCCTCTTTGGATTAGAGAGAGAAGGCACCAGGGAGCAGGTCTCCCTCCCGAAACCTGCTCCTACAGGGCGGGCCAGGACACAGCTGCCCACGGGCTCAGGGTGGACAGGAGTGCGGCGCTGCAGACAGCCCTCTCCAGGCCGCAGTTCCAGATGGACGCACTGGGGTGGGCGGGGGTTGTCCCCCACGACCAGGCCAGCTCCTCAGCTGTCCTCCCCACCTCCCCCACAGGCTCCGACACGCCCCTGGAAGACGGTACAGCACTCACAGCCTCGTCCCCAGGACTGTAACTGTCCCCACTCCTCTGGGGGATGGCCCGAAAGGGGCACAGGGCAGTGGGGGCCAGGACCTCCTTGTGGGCCCGTGGAAGATGGGTCCAGCCGAGACCCCAAGGGCGTCCCGCATGTCGCTTGGTCTGCTCAGGTCCAGGTCCAGTTTGAGCATCTCCCCTGCCCTCCAGCTCCTCCAAAGGCCTCTCCTGAGAATGCTGAGTGCATCTGAAAGGCCCCCCCAGACACAGAGGTGAAAGGAGAGGTGTCTGTGTGAATGCACTTTCTCCCTCCCTCCCTCTCCCCGCAGGGCCCCAGGGCTGAGGCGGGCTCCCTCCGCCTCTCCCCTGTCGTCTCACTTTGGTTTCCTATAAATATGTACGTACTGTATGTGCATCTCGCTCTGTAAATAACTTTGACCCATTTTGTTTGTGTTTTGGGGGCCCGGAGGCAGGCCCAGAGGGCACAGCTTGCATCTCCTAGCTAACAGGCCTGCTCTGGGGTCAGGGCGTGAAGGGGGAGCCAGATCCGAGCACCAGGTCCCCCGTGGGCAGGAAGGCGGCCCAGCCCACCTGGCTTGAGAGCCCAGTCCCTGTGGCCTGAGCCGAGAGCCTCTCTCCCCTCCCAGGACAGTCCTCTTGGGGGGAGTTCCTGACCCCACCTATGTCCACCGTTGGCCACGCTCTCCCTAGGGGAAACCAGTGTATCAGGTGCGGCCCCGAAAACCGGACCCAGGAGGTGGGGCAGGGGGTTCGAATGCTGGAGTCCCCACATTAACCTGGGCCCATCCCTGGGGCCATGGCGGCTTCGGCCCCTGTCCCCGTGCCGGCCCCTCCTCACGGCCTGGTAGGATATACACACTGTGCTAGGTGTATATATACGTATATATATAAATATATATATATATAATATATAAAATATAGAGATGGAAATGACTGTTTTCCTGTTAAAATAATGTATACTCTTTTATTTTCTTTCTCTCATGGTTAAGTTTTTTTTTGTTTTTTTTTAAGAAAAGTTAAATATTCTTCAATCGCGGTGGTATGTGTGTGATTTCTGGAACTGCTTGGATAAAAGATTCTGTGGTTCTTAGGATTGGGGGGAAGACACAGGAGGCAGCCCCCACACCCGGCTTCAAGGCCCCAGGCCCCAGCATGGCTGGAGACACCAGGCCCAGAGCTTCCGACATGCACTCACTGAGCCACCATCGGGCCAACCACGTTCCACGGCCCCTTGGCCGAAACGGGGAGAGACAGAGCCCACACCGTCGAAACACACACAGGCAATGGGTGCAGTCGGGAGACCCCTCCACGAGCCCCCTTAAGGCAAAATGGGGGCCGGGGGAGGCAGTGTCCGAGGCCTGGCCAGTCCTCGCTGGCCTCCGCCTCTGCTCTGTCCCAGCACTCTGACGGGACCCAGAAGCCACGTTTTCCCCAGACCTCCGGCCCTTCTGCCTTCACTGACCACCCGAGGGCCAGATTCCCTTCCAGCTCTGCCTCGTGCTCCCTCCCAAACCTAGCACGTGCCACCTGCCGACCCCACGGGCTTGGGATCCAGGGGGACATCTGGCACTCCCCCCAAGGAGCCCTGCTGTGTGCTCGGGAAGGGGAGGGGGACCCTCAAGCTGGAGCTCAGTGGCCAGGTACCCAGAGCTGCAGAGCCTCACCAAGCCTCGCAGAGCAGGAGTGGGGGCAGGGAGAGCGCGTCTCTGTGGGCTGAGGGGAAGGCCAGGTTCCATCTGCCGCCACGCTCCTCTGGCCCGCCCGTTGGGGCGTCCCTGGCTTCGGGCTGCCATCACCTGTGGGCAAATGCACTGGGCTTTGTGGGCTTCGAGGTGCTTGGCCTTTGCCACGTCGATGCCCAGAGACTTAACACCCTCTCCGGAGTAGCCTTCCAATTCTCCAGGTCCCTAGCCGAGTCCCTATCTCCGAAGTGACCGGGCGCCTGAGCCGACAGGGAAACGCAGAAGAGGAGGGGCCTGCAGTGGAGGAGCCCGAGCCCTCCCCGAGCCCCTTCACCGGGCCTGTCCAAGGTCACCCCACCGCGTCCTCTGAGACCAGAGGCTGAATGCGGGTCCTGGCGTGTCCCGTGTCCTCCAGGGAACACAGGCAAAGAGCAAGATGCAGGCCCGAGGAGGCAGGAGTGTGGTGGCCCCGGCCGCCCGAGCCTAAGGGCCCGATCTCATCCCAGGAGAGCTGCAAAGCCCTTCGGCCATTTCAGGCCACGTGACAGGAACAGACGCCGAGTCCAAACCTTCCGTGTAGTTCTGGAACAAAGTCTTCAGACTATAGCAGGGGGAAAGCACAGCAATCACAGTTTGTTTAATGACTGGAGAGCTCCGCCAGGGAAGCCAGGCCACCAGCACTGGGCAGCCCCGGGTGTCAGAGGGAGATGGGGGAGGGGCTAGGTGGAGGCCGCCGCGGGCTCCTCCTCTCTGGGCTTGGCCTTGCTGATGGGGTCCCTGGGCAGCATCAGCTCCTGGATCATGGTGTACGTGGGACATTGCGGGGAGAAGTAATTTTTCTGAGGGAGGGAAAGGAAGGTGACAAGGGGATAATGTCACTTCTCTAGGTTTTCCAGGTCGGGGCAGGGGGTGGGCAGGAACGGGGCACTCACCGCCAGGGACAGGCACAGCAGCCCCACGGGGCCCTTGGCCGCGCTCTTGGACTTGGAGAACTGGGCCTGGTGCTGCACGGTGGCCAAGAAGCCCTCCAGCCCCACCTCGGTGATGCGGTTTCCTGGTGGGGGGGAGAGACCCAGGTGGCCCCCCGCCCCTGCCCCTCACGCTCTGACGCCCCTCTGGCCTTCCTGCCTTGACCCCCGACCCCCGTCTCTCCCCCGACACCAACTGCCAGAAGCAGGGCCTGTCCCGCTCTCCCCCCGAGCCCTGTGTGGGGTGGCTCTGCTCCACCGAGTCGGGGCTGCCCCCCACACCTGCTGCATGGGGCCCAGGTGGCCGCAGGGGGAGGACAGCAGGGGCGCTCACGCACGGGTGAGGTTGAGGTGCAGAAGGACCTTGTTCCCAGGCATGAACACTTTCCCCTCTCGGTGCTCCACGGGCTCCAGGAGAGGGTTAACCACCTCTGAAGGCTCGGAGACCAGCTGCTGAAGCAGGAGGACCCCTGCAGCTGACCCGAGGGGCTCAGCCCACGGCTGCGCTCTCTGTCCTCCGTGCTGGGGGTACAGAGATAAGCCTGCACCCCCAGAAGGAACCCTGGAACGTGAGCCGGGAGCCAGGGCGGACACACACACACACAAACACACACCAGAATCTGTGGGGCCCAGAGGAGGCCCCCAGCCCAGAGCAGCGCCTGGGGCAGGTCCCCAGGGCCACAGCTGAGGAGGTGGAGGACAAAGGCCATCCAGGCAGAGGAAGTGGCCAGAGCAAGAGCCAAAGCGTCGTGTGGCACTGGGGTTTCCCTGGGCACCCGCGGCAGCGATGAGGGCCGCGCCTGGGAGAGAGGGGGCGCCCACAGAGCGGTGGGCGGCGGCCGGCGGGTCAGGATGGGCGGGACAAGGTTGGGGGGCGGGGCGGGGTCTGGCTGGCTCCGGCGCAGGAGCTGAGCCGCCGCTTCTGATGTCCAAGCCCGACGTTGGGCATGGAAATTAATTTTTTTTTTTAAATTTAATGCAGCCCCAGCCCCTCTCCGCCTGACCTTCCTCTCTGGTAGGATCCTGTCTTGATGGCAGACAAGACTCCCAAGAGAGGCCCTTCCCTGCCTGTGCGGGAGACAGAAGGGGAGGACACAGACCCTGGGGCAGCTGAGGGCGGGGGCAGCTGAGGGCGGGGGCAGCAGTCGGGAAGGCTCCAGAGTGAGGTGTCAGACCCGTCCCCAGGAGCAGGAGCCCTGCACGGGGGCGGGGGGGGTGCGCAGGGGGACGTAAGACGCCCTGCCTTCCTGGGGGGCTGCGAATCAGGCGCGGAGGACCGGGGAGAGGGAGCCCAGCCGACGAGAGCCGGGACCGGCTGGCCGCGCCAGGGCCCCGGGAGAGTTGACAGAACAGGGAAAGGCGAGCCCTGAGCTCCTACCCGCCCCCCAGCCAGCCTGGCCGGGACGGGGGTCACGCGAGGACCGTAGGACATGAGTGGAAGCCGGAGAGACCCTCCAGGAGGGGCTGGCCACATGCACCTGAGGGAGGTCCCTGCTGCCCACCCCGCCCCCCCCCGCCCACCCTCCCCCCTGCCTCCCCGCACCCACCCGGTTCCCCCCACCCCACGCCCAGCCCCTGGGGCCCGCCGGGCTCCCTGAGCTCACCCCACATGCCCCCGACTTCCTGCGCCCACCCCGCCGCCAGCGCTCACCCCGCCCCCCGCCCCGCAGCCTACCTCGGACTCCAGCAGGAAGCTGCGCTTCTCTTTGTTTCCTATCTTGGGCCCCTTCCCCTTGTTGGGCTTCTGCTCCGGGATGGTGACCTCTGGAGTGGGGAGAGGGGCCAGAATGCACCGCCTAGATGGTGCCATACTGCCCGGGGCCCCAGAGGGCACGGGCTGGACCAGGAGGTTCGCGCCTCAAACCTTGGGACAGGGTGCACGGGGAAGAAAACCCGGTGGGCGGGTCCCTTTCCTCAGGCCAGTGCGACGGGGGTCCAGGCAGGGGACATGGGGTGCGCAGTGTTGGGGGCAGAATGGGGGTAACCGGCCCAGAGACCGCGTGCCCCAGAGGACCAGCACTCAGGAGCCCGCGCCCCGCCCCCCGCTAGGAGCCGCGCCCCAGGGCAGCCCCACTTACTCCCCTTGGAGGCCTTGGCGTCGTCTTTCTTCAGGGTCCCCTGTGTGGGTGACTGCCCTGACCCCGGCTTCTCCTCTCTCTTCGCCCCGTCCTGTGCAGCGCAAGGAGAGAGCTGAAAGCCGGGCTTGCCGGGGTTGTCCCCAGGCCCTCCGCCCTGCGACCGCCTGTGCTGCGGGGCGCCTTCCTCCAAGGCGTGGCTCGCCGCACACCCACCCCTGACTTATCCTTTTTCTTGCCCAGGCCTTTCAGGGTCTTCGTGGCGGGCGTCTTGTCTGGCTTCTCCGACAGGGCAACATTGCTGACCCCCGTGAAGGGGTTCTTCTCGCCTTTGGAGTCCCCGTGTCGGGAGGAGGAAGGCTGTGCTCACAGAAGGGAACGGATGAGCGGCACCCCCTCCTCAGGGCGGGGTGAGGGGCCCCCCATGCCGGGCTGGCAGCGGGACCCACAGCACCCCACCCCATCTCCGGGCCTAAACGCGGACATTGCTGCTGCGGACGCTGGGCTGGGGGCCCAGACTCGCTGGCTGGGAGGGAAACCCGGACACTCCCACTGCCCCTCCTCCGCGTCGTCAGTCCTCTCCGCGGCCCAGGGAGCAGCCGTCCCACCGGTGGGCAAACAGCTCGCGCTCCGGGGCTGGGACCGGAGCCATCCCCTTGGCCCACACGCCGCTGGCCGCAGCTTGGTAGGAGACAGAGCGCAGACGCCCACCTGGCCTGCGCCAAGGAGCGACAACGGGCCAGGCCCGGGAGAGGCCGGCTTAGGATGGGCCAGGGGGCCGCAGGGCTCACCGATCGCGAGCGCTCCTGAGACCCCTTTTCCAGCAGAAGGCGGCGGCGCTCCACTACCTCCGTGTGTGTCAGCTCAAAGGGGCGCAGGACCTGAGGCAAGCGGCCACTCAGACGCCAGCCACCAGCCCAGGGACACCCCCCCAATTCCTCGGCAACCCCCCCCCCCACCGCACCCACCTCGGCCAGCTTCAGGGCGCCCTGGTCCTGGATACGGTTGTGCGCCAGGGACAGCCAGAGCAGGGCACGATTCAACCTGAGGCCCTGGGGCGGGGTTGGGGAGGAGCACGTGTGAACCACTGCCCTCTGCCCCACTCCTGGTCCCCGGATCCCAGCTCCCAGGTCCCGCCATACACGCACATCGGCGATGTAGCCAGCGCCTGCATCCCCGATGTGGTTGAAGCCCAGGTTGAGTGAGACCAGGGAGCGGTTGCAGCTGTGCAGTGTGGACAGAGCCTGGCCCAGCAGCTGAGCCCCGTGGTCGTCAATGTCGTTGTTCCGCAGGGACAAGTGGGAGATGCTGCCCGTGGGGTGGGGAGGGGGATTCGCTAGGAACATGGGGTTGGGGCTCGCCTCTCTGGGGGATCTGACCTCTGAGGGTGAAGGGGCAGGAATCGTGGATCCGTAGGCAGGTGGGGGAGGGCAGGGAAGGGGACACTAGGATTACCTGGCCTGGGGAACCGGCCCAGAGATGGGGGCGAGAAAAAAGTCTCACGTGCTGTCCAGTGCCATGAGCTTGTGATAGGACTGCTCGGGCAGCGGGTTACCCTCCAGAGACACCTTCCTGAGGACAGGGAAGGTCTGAGAACCAGGAGGCGCCCCTGGGGCCAGGGAGGGAGAGGTGGGTCAGAGAGGTGTGGGTCTCCGGGACGCAGCTGGGAAACAGACTCAAAGGATGGCCTTCCAACAGAGAAAATTATACGGGACAGAAGTGTGGCCGCGCCGGGGGGGTCACTCCCCAGCGATAGTGGCCCCTGGTGACTCGGCCTCTGGGAGGATTCCTGTGACCACCACGTGTGCCCCACCAGAGGGTGGCTGGACCTGATGACTCACTTCTGACCAAATGGGATATGACAAAAGTGGTGAGATGTCACTTCTAAGTTCAAGTTCCAAAAAGACTGTGGCCTCCACGTTAGGGGCTCCGTGGAAAGCGCGGGGCTGTCCCTGCAGGGAGGGCTCGTGCTTCCGGTGGGAAGCCAGGGGACAGCAGCTCCAGCCCACGCTCCAGTGACAGCTCCAGCCACCCCCACCCGCCTACCCGCCCCACCCCCCACGGAGAGATTTGTGAGTCAGGAATAGGGAACAGACCGGACCGGACCACCACTAGCAGTGCCCCCTCCCACAGTGCCCAGGGATGGGAGGGGGACGGAGGACCTTTCCCAAGTCACAACAAAAGCTGAACTAATGGCACGAAATTTCTCTACTTAAAAATATTCTCCCAGGGGGCGCCTGGGTGGTTCACTGGGTTAAAGCCTCTGCCTTCAGCTCAGGTCATGATCTCAGGGTCCTGGAATCGAGCCCCGCATGGGGCTCTCTGCTCAGCAGGGAGCCTGCTTCCTCCTCTCTCTCTGCCTGCCTCTCTGCCTGCTTCTGATCTCTGTCTGTCAAATAAATAAAATAAAATAAAATAAATTCTCCCACAATTTAGTATCACTTTCAGCCTTTGGGGCCGGCTCATCTTTCACCTAAGCCTGATTACAGTCATTTTAAGTGATTTGATTATGTTCATCTTATTTTTGTATCTTCCAACGAACGCTACCATTTTGTTTCTACTGGCTAATTTGTTTCTAATTGCCACATGGACACAAGTGATGTTCCATGGTGTTCTCCATGCAATGTTGAGGACCTCCAGCTGCAGAGGACGCCATCCCTGCCCTGCAGACACGCCCTTCCCCACGGAGGGAAGAGTAGGGGCGGGGCGGGGCGGGGGGGGGGGGCGGGGGCGGTGGGCGAGGCGGGCGAGCCAGCGTGAGGCCCCGGGGTTTGTTCCGCGAAGCAGGGTAAGTCCAGCCTGCTGGGGGAGCCTCGGGAAGGGGCGCCCAAACCAGCTTTGCCAAGGGCACCTGGAACTACACCGCCTTACACCTCACACTCCTCTTCCTCTTCACAGCTTTGCTCAGCACCGCCTCCTCCAGGCAGACTTCCTGTCTCCCCGTTCTGCACCCGTGCAATAGGGGGACTGCGCCTTACCTGCCCCCACTCCGGTGGTGGGCCCCAGGCCCCAGGCAGGAGGGAAAAGCTCCAGGAAGAGAGTGGACGGTGGGGGGGGGGGGCGCGAGGAGGGACGGAGCCCAGAGGCCAGTCTCTCCAGGCCCTGGTGAGGCAGAAAGGGGACCCGCTTCTTCTGGTCCGACTGGAGCTTCAGAAATCAACACAGCCCTGGGCAGGGATGCCGCTCTCCTCCCCAAACTGCCCACCCGGCCGGGGCCCGCCCACCCCCTCTCCTCTCAGACCTGAGCGTGGGTGCGCACAGAGGCAGGAGAGCGATGAAGGCCGTCAGGGTCTTATCGGTCAGCCCCACCTTCCACAGGCTGGACTCGGGGGTACAGAAACCCAGCTGGAGCCTCGCCTCCGCCTCCCCAGGCCCCTCCCGCCGCGCCCTCCCTTGTGCCCCTCCCCCCACAGCCCCGGGGGTTCGCTCTCCCAAGCCGCGGAGCCAGCGGCCGCACCCTGGCCTCCTGCCCTCCGCAGCCCCGCGTCCCCTCACTTGATGGCCTGCAGCTGGCTGAGCGGAGGCAGGCATTTCGAGAAGATTCCCAAGATCCGCTCCTCGACCTTCCAGCCTGCGGGCGGAGGAGGGGGAGGCGCCTCAGCCGGGGGCCGGGCCCGCGGCGGGGGGCGGGGGGGGGCGGGGCGGGGCTCACCGCGGATGAAGACCTCCTTCACCGACTTGTCCTCAGGCTCCAGCTCCACCTGCACCGTGGGCCGGAAGAACACGTACTTGCTCTCCAGACTGTTGAGGCTGCAAGACCCCGACAGGCGCTGATCGTCTGCAAGGCGGGGTGCGAGGGGCCCGGGTGAGGAGCGAGGAAGCGGAGCGGCGGTCCGTGGAGCGCACGGACGTACCGCTCAAGTGGGGGTGGCTCCGGCCTGGGGCGCAGCGTCTCGGGCCCGCAAGCGGCGTGGGCCGGGCTTGGGGAAGGAAGCCCGGAGACTCACCCACCTGCACCCCCGCCGCGTCGGACCCTCCCCGCACGGCCGCACTCACTGCCCTGCGCCCCCGCCATTCGGCCGGCCCGGCGGTGCGAGGCTGGCTTGCACCGGGCGACCCCGGCAGACACCCCCGGGGCTCCCCGGGCACTCACCTAAGGCGGGCTTTTCCGACATCGAGGCCGAGGGGACGAAGGCCGGGTGCGGGCGAGGCCGGGGGACAACTTTGGGGAAGTCGGTGTAGCCCGAGCGCGTGCAGAGCTCAGCGAAATCCGTCTCGAGGACCCCGGTGCACTGGTACTCCTCTGCGGGGCGGCGGGGGACGGCGGCTGTGGCCCGGGGTCGCCACCGGGGGGCAGCAGAGAGCAGCGGGCGCCCTGGGGGTCCCCGGCCCGCCCGGACCGCGCCGCCCCGCGTCCCCAGGCTCGCCCGCCGGGGGTGGGGGAGGAGGGGGTCGGGGAGCGCTGAGCAGCTGGGGCCCCTCCTCAGGAGAACGTCTTCACAACCATTTTCTAAACGTAAGATGCGTTGTAGAAACCCGCAGCGCCAACAGCGCGGAATCCAGACGCCGGAGAAGGGGCCAGAAGGGCGCGGGCCACACACATCCCGGGGCACCCAGCCTCCGCGCGGCACCTCCAGCCAGCCGCGGGTCAAGGCCGCTTCCCCTCCGCGGCCCGCCCGCCGGGGGTCCTCCATCTCCCACGGGGTCGCCCGCACAGCCTCCTCCTCCGTTCCCTGGGACGGCCCAGGGCCACGCGGGGAAAGAAGCCCAAGCCCGCTGCGAGCAAAGGCAGGAGCCCAGGAGCCCCTCTGCAGCCCCAGCCCGCCCCGCCCCGCCCCGCCGCCGAGCGCCCGCAGAGCCTCCGGCGTGCGTTTGTCCCGCAGAGGCGTTCAGAGCGCTACACCCGCCCGCACTCTTCTAGATGCGCCGGGAACGTCGGTTCACTCCAGAGCTCCATCAGCGCGGACAGGTGCCCTGCATATCCCCTCCGGAGGGCGGTGCGGACGCGAGGCAGTCCCCAGAGGCCCCTGCTCTTTCCGGCCTCCCCATGGGCATCCAGGGAAGAAGTGCTTCCCGGAGCCGGGAAGGGGTGTCCCCGGCACTTGGGAGAACCGGGAGGCAGAAGGGTTGGCCCGGCGCCAGCCTGCTCTCCCAAGGGCCCGGCAGCCTGGAGCCCCCCGCGAACCATCACTCCCACCTGGCCGCGGTGGGGGGGGCGGGGGGTTGCAGGCCGAGCCCGGGGACAAGGACTGCCAACAGCAGGAAACCTGCCCGCAGGCAGGAGATGGTTTGGGAGCACAGGGGCTCCGCGTTCATGGGGACAAGAGAGGGTAGAGGGTTCTTGTGGCAAAGGAGGCACGTTCCTCCCGCGCCCAGCCATGGGGAGAGCAGGACACACAAGTCACCCCAGGAGCTCCCTGGGCAGGGCCACTGAGAGGAGGCTCAGGGTCCCGGGGTAACCCCCTCGCACAGCAGTCCTCCCCGTACTACCTGCCTGCGGGAGCTGTTCCCCTGCTGGGGGAGCCCCTCAACCCTTCCTGCTTCACCCACACCACCTTTCTCTAGGGCAGACCTTCTCCAACTCGAGCAGCACCTGGAGAACCCATCAAAATAGTTTCCTGGCCCGCCCTCGCCCCACCGGCCGGCCCTAACTCCGCTGGGCCAGGGGAGTCCCGGAAAGTGCATTTCTAACAACTTCGCAGCTGGTGCCAAAGCTACTGGTCCCAGGACAGCGCCCTGAGAGCCGCCGCCGCTGCCCTAGGAGCCCGCTGCCCGACAGAACATCGCGGGACAGTGCTCGCTTCGGCAGCACGTGTGCCGAACTTGGCGGGACTCGGAGATGCTCTGTGTCTGCCTGGAGCCCGCGGTCCCCTGGGGGACAGTGCCGCTCCGACAGGGCCTTGCTCTTGCTCCCTCTCTCGCACACTCCCACCTTCCTCTCACTACAGACCTCACCTTTGCCCTTGGAGAAGCAGAAGCCAGCAGATGGCGTCTCCTCTAACCCTTCCTACCGCTGCCATCACTCTAGCTGAGGCGCCAGCCCAGAGCCCTGCTTCCGCCCCACGCAGCACATGGGATCCTCTGACCGCCATGTGTTCCTGTCCAGCATCCCTGGGCAGTAGTCACCTGCATTCTCTCCCCGCCATTGGCTGGGCCAGTCAGGCTTCCCTGCCAGCTGCACTCCCCTAACAGCTCTGGGCTGGATCCCGAGTGCTCTGTTCTTCCCTCCTGCCCAGGGGACCTCAGCAGCTCCCAAAGTCACACCTCCAGCCCTGCGCTCTCTTGAGTGCTCCAGACATGTCCAGCTGACAGCCCCACCGAGGTCTTCTCTCACATGCCCCCCCTCCAGGCTTTCCTGGCTGAGTGAGTGGCCCTCCAGCCCACCTACTGGCACCTGGGAGTCCTCTTCTTCCCACCGCAGCCAAGACTACGAACTCATTACCAGGAAGCCTAACCCGTTCTCCCTCACTGCTCTAGTCCAGCTGCCACTGTGCCCCAGCCGGACTACCGAAACCCCTCTCCCTCCGTCTCCCTGCCTCATACTCCCCCTCCGTGCCATCGTCCATACAGAGTGGTGTGGGGGGACTGGCCCCTGACCAAGGTCTGACGATCACAGCCTCTTCCCGTGTTGGTTTCCCATGACCCCAGGGACAGCAAGCCCCTGTCCCCTTTCAAAGCAGTTGGATCTGAAGCCAGAGGCCTTCCAAGAGGGGCTCCTGGCTGGCTCAGCTGACAGGGCATGTCTCTTGATCTCAGGGTCATGAGTGTGGAGCTTACTTAAAAAATATATATATATATCCTTTCCATAAATTCCCCTTCATATATCATCGGTTTGGGTTGGGGTTCCAAGGGACAGAAGCATATGCTTACTTGTACGCTGCCTGTGGTTTTTTTTTTTTTTCCCCAGAAAATGTAAATGGACTATGTGTGTATTGTTCTCTCCCTACCCAAAAAGTGATTGTTGAATGAGTGAGTGAACAAAACTCCAAGTGCCCTCCTGGTGGGTTCCCGGGCTGCCCTGCCCTACTTCCACCCCCTGCCCCGGGACCACTTGTCCCTCCCTGGGCCCTCTTCGCTCGTGCATCCTGGCACATCTTATCGCATTTGCCAGTCCCAAACCACAGTGTGGGTTTTCTAGGATCGAGTTCAAGTCAAACATCAGCCAGGCTGAGTTCCAGGAGCCGGGCTGGAAGCGCTGTGATTTCTAAGGAGAGAGCCCAAGGCCACGCTGCCAGTAGCCGTCGGCACGTGCGCGGAGCGGGTAGTGCACCTGCTGAGCACAGAGCTGCTTAGCGTCAGGGACGCCACGACTGTCCCCCGGCTCCGCTGGCGCGCGCACCAGGGCGTCGGCCCGCACGACCCGTGCAGCGCGCCGGGCACGACGACGGCGCCCACCCGCCCTGGCAAAGCCGAGCGCGCGAGGAGCCCGGCCGCCCGCCTACCAGGGTTCTTGGGCTCCTCCTCGCCCACCGGCTGCAGAACAGTGACCGGCTTCTCCTTGGTCGCGCGATCCCCCTTCTTGGTCACCGCACCGGACGACTTCTGGGTCCCGGGACGCGGGGCCCGAGGGGAGACCCCGGGCGCACTCGCCTCCCCCGACATGCCGGCGCGGTCCGCGGCGACTCTGGAACGGCCCGGCGGGCGAGGAGGCCAGACAGGACTCGGTGGGGCCGGCCCAGGGGACGGTCGAACCGGGGGTCTCTACTCCGCGGCCACCGCCCTCCCCGCCTGCGGCGGCGCCGCCTCCGCGTCTCTCTCCAGGACAACCGTGCGCGGCGGGCCGGCGGGCGGGAGCAACCGCAGAGCGCGCGGGGCCACCCGGGGGCGCCGCAGAGCCACGGCCGGGGGCGGGGGGCCTGGGGGCGGGGGCACGGCTGGGGGCGGGGCCACAGCCCGGGGGCGGGGCGAGAGCGCGGAGGCGCCGCGGAGCCACGGCCGGGGCGAGGCCACAGGCGGGGCGGGGCGGGGGAGCCCGGGGCGTTGCAGAGCCGCGGCCGGGGGCGGAGTCACAGCCCGGGGCGGGTGCTAGGGGTGGAGCCACGGCCGGGGCGGAGCAGCCGGGGGCGGGGCCCCGGAGCGAGCGCGAGGGAGGAGCGGCGTCGGGGGCGCTCCGAGTCCACGCGGCCCGCGGCGCCCTGGAAGGCCGCGAGCCTGTGAGGGACGCGGCAGTCGGGGGGAACTGGGCGGAAGAGTCGGTGGGGACAGATCCACTTCCGCGGCGCTGTAGGAGAGGGTCCTCGCGGGAAAGGCGCGGCGCTGGGCTGGACCCGTCTAGTTAGCGTCTGGGAAGCGTGGGCAGTTAGTAGATCCGGATTCGGTGTCCGCGGGTAGTGTAGACCCTGCCTGTTCCACGGCGGCGGGCCCCCATTTGAGCGGCCCCTCTCCCGCCTGCAGCCCCCAGGGTCACTCCCAGCGCCGGCCCGCCCTGCAGACAGGCCGCTCCTCGGAAGCCGGGCCTGTGTGCTCCCGGCCCGCGGCTGGCCGGCACCTGGGCACCTACGAGCGCTTATCCCGGCACTTTCCGCTCACTCAGCCTCTCCGCCTTTGGGGGAACATTTATTGAGTGTCTGCTGTGTGCCAAGGGGAACCAATGTTGGGCACAATACATGATTCCTGCCTTCAGGGAACCCACCGCCTGGTGGGGGAGGCAGAGATGAATCCAACCATCCCATAAAGAAACCACACATCCCGGAGAGAGCTGGTACTGAAGGCCTCCAGGCGCCGGAGAAGGCGCCCAGCTGTAGTCCGTGCAGTGCGAGAGGCGCTTCGGTAGGACAGTATGTGAAGGACGAGCAGCAGTGAGCAGGTGAGAGGGGAAGAGACGAGGGCGCATGTGCCAAGTCCCTGTGGTAGGAAGAAGTGTGGCTCGTAGGACCTGGGGTCCAGGGTGACTGGAACAGAGTGACTGTGAACACAGTTCCAGGTGAGGCTGAAGAGACCGGCCAGGCCAGCAAAGCCTTGGACAGTTCTGACTCGTCTGAGAGCCATGGGGCACCCATGAAGATGTTCAGACCGAGATCCCCTCACCACCTGGCATTCTGAGCAGTTGCTTGGAGCAGGTACCCAGCGATGGATGCAGGCAGGACCGTCGGGCTGTTGCTAGAGTTGACGGGTTTGGCCTCTCGACGTCACAGAACAGGCTGTGTGCCTAGAACCCTCTGAAGCCACACACACGCGCGCGCGCACGCACACACACACACAGCCCAGGCTGGGAGTGCACAGGCAAGGAACCCCGTATACATTTTCAACATTAGTCTGAAATCAAACTTCTAGCAACATTGATCCCACCTGTTTACACACAAGAGCCCCAGGGCCTTGGGGAGCCACAGGTTGGAGCACGGACAACAGGGAATGTGGGCTTTCTGCTGACCGGGGTCCCCCAGGCTGGAAGCTGGGAGCCAGGCCCTGTCCTCTCCACGTTCAGTTCCTCTAGCAATCGGCAAGTTCCCGGTCTGTCGGTCCTCTCCCTGCTCCTGGCAGGGTACATCCAGCAGGCTCTGTCTCCAACCTCAGCAGGGGAGTCCCTATGTGGGTCCCTGCATGCCACGACTCCTCAGCGGTCCTGGCGCCGGAGCGGGGGTGATGGGGGGTGCCGAACTGGAGGCAAGTCGTAATGCCCGGGGATGTGGCTGTTCTTCGGTGAGTCGTAGTGGCCAGGGGGCAGGCCCGGAGGCAGTGGGGGCTGGGAGCCCACAGAGTCTCGGTCTGGGGACAGAGAGGGGACAGGATGGGGGACAGCTTTTCCCTCCTCACACCTCTCCTCCTAGTGCCAGCCAGGGACGCCACCCTGACCTCACAGGGTGAGGACACTTTGTCACCAACCTCATTCCCCTCTTTCCTGGGTACCGACTGCTCAAGTCAGGTGCTGTTGGACCATTTCAAACCCTCAGGGACGCTGCTCACGGGCTCTGAGAGGCCAGCTGATGTCCCAAACCTCCTGCCTGGTGCGAGCCCAGGTTGGAGCCCAGAGCCCAAGCTCTTGCTGCCACGCCGTGTTCCCGCTGCTTTCTCCCTCTAACCCTTCCTTCCCCGCCCCCGTCCTGGCCACCACCAGCCCCCCTGCCCCAACGGGGAAAGGGGTGCTCACCATAGGTCAGAGGGCTGGGCTCTTCATAGGTGCCACTATCTCTCTGTGGCTGGGGGTGCCGCCGGCGCTGGCTGTCCCAGACCTGAGCTGGCTGCCTGGGGGGGGGCCCTGCAGGAGGACCTTTCATCTCCACATAGCTGCTCTCCCGGGGGCTCCTGAGGAGGCTGGGCAGGTCCCGGATGGTGGCATAGGGGTTCTCGTTACTCAGGGAAGCCACACTGGCCCCCAGCCCCTCTTCAGAGATGGGCCCTAAGGGGAGAGGAAGGAAGTCAGGCTCCGTGGGGGCCCGGGCTCCTAGCCCCCAGCTCAGCCTGCCCCCTCACCCCTGTGCCCACGCCTTTGCCAGAGAACAGGACTGGGCCACCAGAGCTGCTGGAGCTGGGGCTAGAGCTTCGGTGCAGGCAGCCAATACCGGAGGGGCAGGAAGAGGTGGGGTCCCTGAGCACACAGGCACCCCCCTCCTCTGGAACCGCTCCCACGAGCCCCCGGCTCTGACTCGCCCACCCGCACCAGAGGCCTCAGCCTCCAGGCTCTTACCCCGCTCCAGAGGCCCTGGCCGGGGCTCACGGCGATGCTTCCAGTCCGCGGGTAGGGTGCTGTGGTTATCCGGGCCCTGGAAACCAGCGAACGGCTGACTGCCCGGAACCTAAGGCGGGGAGGGGCATGGAGTAGGGAGCCTAGCAGGCCAGGATGGAGCTTTCCAGAGACCCGGGTCTGGGCCCGCCCCTCAGCAGGGCCCCCACGCCCCCAGCACTGACCTTGTTAGGGGGCAGGGGGTTGGGGGAGCACTGTGACAGGGTGTGGTAGCTGGGGTTGGAGTAGTAGTGGCTGTAGCTCGGGGGGACATCTGCACAAACAGACAAAGGCGCGTGGTGACCCGGCTGGCCCGAGAGAGGCCCCAGGCCTGGGACAGCGGCTGGGCCGGGCGGCAGCAGGTCAGCGGCCGGCCTCTCTGACCCCTCCTCTCCCCTCTGACGCAGATGGCGCCCTCCCCATCTTCCGGTCCGGGAAGGGGGGAGGGACAAGGGAGCCCTGCCCCCCGCCCCGTCCCAGCCCCCAGGCCAGCTCACCTGGCATGACGTACTCAGAGCTGTCCAGGTGCCCCCCGCTGTAGGCCACCACCAGGTGCCGGTGCTCCTTGCCCTTCTGCCAGTGGCGGTAGCCAACGAAGAGCACCAGCAGGGCCACCACCAGGGAGCCCAGCACTGCGATGCCGATGACCGCCCCCAGCGAGTTGTAGGCCACGGGAGAGGTAGGCATCATGGTGAAGGGCTCCTGGTTTCCTAGGGGCACGGGGTGGCCACTCAGCCTGGTGTCTTGGGTCTACTCTGGTGCGCAGGGCACGTGCACGGGAGAGGCCCCAGTAGGGATGCTGGGAGCACCAGGGGTCTGGGTCCTGGTGCCCTGGGGACAAGGGGGCCCTGGAGAAGAACTCACCAATCCTGCAGGGGGCACCGCTGTCCTCTGGGGGACACACACAGGCCCCCGTGACGGGGTGGCACCTCTCTCCTGGACCGCACTGGCATGGCTGGGAGCAGTTGGCTCCGAACGTCCCGGGAGAGCAGCCTGGTAGGGAGGCAGGTGTGGTGAGGGGCCAAAGCGGCAGTCTCCTCCCTGGGCTGGGGGGCAGGGCACGAGTTCCCCTTCCGTGGGTACCTTCCAAGCAGAGGCGTCCTGTCCAGCCTGGGGGGCAGAAACAGCTCCCATCCTGGGGGTGGCAGGTGCCCCCATGGCCACACTGGCAGGACTGGGCACAGTCAGCTCCCCAGTGTCCTAGAGGGCATGCTGCAGGGGACAAGTGGCTGTCTGCCGGGGCAGGGCCAGCCCCCCCTGGACGGACACTCAGCCCCCAGCCTCACTGAATCTGCTCGGCCTTGGTCTCCTGGGGACACCAAGGTTTGGAACCACAGCTGCCACGGGTGACCCGTGGGTGCTTATCACGAGCCCACCTGCCCACTCGAACCTGCGTTTGGTTCTCTAACAGCCATTTCAAAATGGGGTGCCCAGGGCCGGACAAGCGACGGGCCTGTTACTCCCCCGCACTCAGCTCTGATTCTTTTTTCTCTTTAGCCTAAGATGGAAGTAAGTGTCCGTACTCTTTAAGTCACGGTTTCTGTGCACCTGACACTAGCGACCAACGTAACAGCAGCCCGCCCGGAACTCTACGGGGACGCCGCCCTCTGTCGCCTCGCCGAGCCCCCGAGCCCGCACTCAGCCTCTCTGGTCACCGCTTCTCACTTCCTTCCAACACCTGCCGTACTTGGGGCTCTGGGCTCATCTGTTCCATAATGTTATTTATGCATTTTTGTGGGGAAGAAGCCACTTATAAATAGATATAAATTGAAAAACGCAGAAGCAAAAAGAAAAACCTGTGAAACCAAGCTCAGGGCTCCCTCACCCACCGCCGGCCCCTGGGCCCAGACCAACAGCGCCCTTCCCAGGCCACCCTGCAGAGGGAAGTCCCAAGCTGCACCCTGGGGCACCGGGGCCATACTAGAGTGTCTGTCTGTTTTATATAAACCATGGACCCCAAGTGGGCCCGGAAGCCTCCAGTCCTCAGCCCAGTGCTCAGTACGCACACGCACTCTCACACACAAGCCGCCACCTACGCTGGGAGCAATTGGGGCCTGTCCAGCCGGCCAGGCAGTAGCAGGTCCCGTCCGAGGGGTGGCAGGAGGAGTGGTTGGCACACTTGCAGGGCACACAGCGTTTGCCATAGCGGCCAGGCTGGCAGGCTGGGGGGAAAGGGCCGGTGATGACTGGGGGCAGGGACCACCCCTGGGTCAGCCCGGGACCCCACCAGCGCCCTCCCTTCTCTACATTGTGGAAGACGCCCAGAGAGCAGTGGGGGGCTTCTGGCATCAGACATCGCCCTGCACCCTCCTGCTGGTGAGGGAGGGTGGGAGCGGGAGCCTCACACTTCTGGCAGGAGGGCCCTCGGAATCCAGGGGCGCACACGCAATTGCCGTTCTCCGGGAGGCAGGTACCCCCGTTCTTGCAGGTGCAGCTCTTACTGCAGTCGGCTCCCCAGAGGCCGTCGGGGCAGGGCAGGTGGCAGCGGGCCCCTGTGGGAGAGAAAGGTATGGCGAGCCTGGCCAGCCCCCCCACTCACATCCACAGGGGCTCTGATGGACATACTCCCTGTGGGCTCCATCCCCCAGCTCTGGGGGACTTGGGGCCAGGACACCTCAGTGCTCACCCGTCCAGCCGGCCTGGCACTGGCAGTGTCCATGAACAGGGTCGCAGCCATCAGAGTGGTCACAGTCACAGCGGCTGGCACAGCCTTTGCCAAACTGCCCCTTCTTGGAGAGGGAGTGGAGGGCGGGGCAGGCCAGTCAGCCCGGAGTTTGCTGTGACCTGCCCGCCCGCGGGCAGACGGGCTGTTGAGCACTTACCGGGCAGGGGAGCTGGCAGTGCACTCCGTGCCACCCAGGGGTGCAGGTGCAGGCTCCGGTTCGGGGGCTGCAAGCTGCCTCGTGGGCACACTGGCAGCTGGCGTTGCAACCGAAGCCCCAGGTTCCAGGCGAGCAGGGCACGGAGCAGTTACCACGCTGCCAACCTGGAAGAGGGGCCCCACAGAGAGGCATGGGGATCCAGCTCCACCCCCCACCAAGCAGGCAAGGCAAGAGCTGTGCCCCGCTCTGGGCTGGGAGCTGAGAGTGGGCGTGGGGGTGCTCGAGGCCCAGGCGGGAGGCAAGCGTGTGCACCGGTAACACGCTGGGTGGCTGCTGGTGGTCCACCAATCCCTTCTGGGGCCTGCAGAATGGGGGGCAGGGGGGCTTGGCAGCAAACCCCACACCAGGTACCTAAATGAGTAATGCAGATCACCTGTAAGACTACAGGGAGGAGTGGGGACTGGAGCCCAGAGGCGGGTTGCACATCACCGAGAGCCACCCAAACACAACTCAAGCCGTGTCAGAACGCAGCCTAAAGGTTGCCAACCGGCCCCCCGGGTGGATCTCAGAAGCCCTTCCAGGCCCTCCCAACTTGTGGCTCTTGATGACTGAGGGCGAGGGATGCTCGCCCAAGAGGTGCCTTCTGGCCTGGACCTTTCAGTGCAAGTAGGATTTTTGTGGTTGAAAAAAAGCAAAGTGGATTTTCCAGGAAGGAAGTGGCCTGGCGACTTTCCCACCGTCCAGCGGCGGCCCGGGGACCCCGCCCCTGCGCTCGGGCCCGCCTTCTTGCCCGTGGCCCCGCCCCCGACCCGCCCCTCCCCGGAGACCCGGCCCCCTCACCCTCCTTGCACACGCAGGCGCCGTCCACCGGCGAGCAGGCGATGGCGTTGTCGCAGGAGCAGCGCGCGCTGCAGTCGACTCCATAGGTGTCGGGGGGGCAGAGGCTGGCGCAGTGCGGGCCCTGAAAGCGGGGGCGCGGGGGCCGGTGAGGGGGCGGCCCGGCCCCTCCGCTGCCCCCTCCTCCGGGTCCTCCCCGCGCCACGCCTCACCGTGTAGCCGGGCGCACAGCGGCACCGGCCGCTGTCGGGCTGGCACACGCCGCCGTGGAGGCAGAGGCAGTGCTCCTGGCAGCCGGGCCCGTGCGTGTCCTGCGGGCAGCTCTCGTTGCAGTGCAGGCCGGCCCAGCCCGGCAGGCACGAGCACTCCCCGCTCATCGGGTGGCAGCTGCGGCGGGAGCGGGCGGCGCTGTCTGACGGGGTCCGCGCGCGCCTCCCGCGCCTCCCCGGGCTCCCCAGGCTCCCGGGCTCCTCGGCGCGGCGGGCGCCGGGCTTCGCCGACCCGGGGGACCGTTCCGAGCGCGCCCCGACTACCGAGGCCCCTCCCTCTCCCTTCTGTGACATCTGTCCCGCCCTCGGGTCGGGCTCCCGGGCTTCAGCGCCCAGGGCCTCTCCCATTGGCGTCCTGCCCCTGAGCGCGCTCCGGCGCCACACCTGAGGCTGTGCTCTGGGTCGCAGGTGCAGGGCTCCTGGCAGCTGAGGCCGTAGAGGCCGTCGGGGCAGAGGCGCTCGGCGCAGCGGTCCCCAGTGAAGCCGTGTTCGCACAGACACGCACCGTTGGCCGGGAAGCAGCGCGCGCCCTGGGCGCAGTCGCACGTCTCTGCACAGTCCTGGCCGAAGCGGCCCACGGGGCACTCCTCACGGCACCTGGGGGCCTGCCCAGTGAGTCTGAGGGCACGCACCCTCCCCCCTCTCCCGCCCCCACCAAAGCCACTCACCGATCCCCCGTGTAGCCTGGGGCGCAGCGACACTGGCCAGTGAATCGGTCGCAGAGACCACCATTGTGACAGTGGCACTCTTGGGAGCAGTTGGGTCCATGGAAGCCCTCTGGGCAGGGCAGGGAGCAGATGGTGCCCTGGAGAGGTGGAACATGGACAGCCCCTCCCCGTGGGCATTGGACCCCTTGATACCCCCCCCCCCCCACCCCCCGCAGGGTCACAGAGCCCACCCCCTTCACACACCCCCTCCTCCCGCCCTGCGGAGAAGCTCCCCGTGCAGGCCACCCCCTTCCTACCATCCAACCAGGTGGGCAGCTGCAGGAGCCCTGGGAGGCCTGGTAGACACCCCCGTTGTGGCAAGGTTGGGTTCTGGGGCAGAAGCCAGCGGGGCCCGGGAGACAGGACATCTCACAGCTGCTGGGCAAAGCAGTGAGGTCAGGGCGGGCACAAGCAGCACGGGCCTCCCCTTTGCCCCCTGCCCCGTGCTTCCCGGGGGAGCAAATCCTGACCTCAGAGCTCAGTGTGGCAGCCAGCCTGCGGGTGTCGTGCCCCCCACTCCCCTCCCCCCACTTTCCCCACCCCCACCCCGGAGGAGTCAGAAAGCAAAGGTTTCCAGGACCAGAAATGGCAGGGACAGCCAGCACCACCAGAAGGGGTAGGGCAAGCAGCCTGCGCTGCCAGTCCCCTCCAGACACATCTGCCTGCCCTGGTTTCTCTGCCCCAGAGGGCTCCGCGCTGGAGCTGCTCCATGAGGCCCCATGCATCCCCACCCGGCCTGCACCTCCTCGCGACAGGCTTCTCTGGGACCGTGTCAGCCCCACTTGGGGACACCCGCTCACACACGCAGGCTCTGTCATCCGCACAGAGAGCCTCCCAGCTGGAGGACCCTGCTGTTGCCTTACAAGGAGGGAACAGCTCACAGAGACTCAACGATGGGCTCAAGCTCGCTCAACGGGTCGGTGGCAGAGCTGGGACAAGGACCTTGGCCTCTCCATTCTGTCCCACTGGGGGTCCAGCCCGTCTCCTCAATCTGCATATAGGCCCAGGTGGTCCTCTGCCCACCACCCCGTTGTGCACCTGGGCCCCTTCCTCTCCGGGGGGCAGAAGCAGGCTCCGGTCCGGGGGTCACAGGGCGCTCCGTGGCACCTGCAGCGTAACCCGCAGGCGGGGCCGTACTGGCCGGGGGGGCAGGGCTGGAGGCAACGTGGGGGCTGCAGGCCCAAGGGGCAGAAGCAGGCTCCGCTCTTGGGGTCGCAGGAGCTGCTGTTCCCGCAGTGGCAGGGCTCGTCACACTGAGGTCCCCACACGCCTGGGGCACAGGCTGCAGGATGAGGAGGGCAGAAGGGGGTCACCAGGGGTCTCCCCCTCCCTAGCCTCCATGAGTCCAAGCCCACTCCCCAAACCCATGCCCTGTGCCCCACTTCGGAAAAGGCAGCTGGCTGCTCTGAGGCTCTTGGAGTGTTGGGGTGCTAAACCCCTGTGAGCGGTAGAGAAGGTGCGGCCGGCCCTCCCCCCCAGCCCCCCAGCTCCCCAGCCCCCCAGCCCCCCAGCCCCCCAGCCCCCCAGCACTCACCGCTGGAGCAGTCGTCGCCCCGCCAGCCCTGCTCACACTGGCACCGGCCGGGAGCCACACAGCGGCCGTGGACGCACTCCTGGGCACAGAGCGCTGGGGCAGAGACCGAGGGAGTGAGAACCGCTTCCTCTGCCCCCACCAGCCTCTCCCCCTCGGAAACCGGACCCTGGGGGCCTGACCCTCCCAGAGCAGCACCTCGGCCTGGAAGAAGTGGCCACAGAAGACAGGACCAGCAAGTCAGGCCAGAACTTGACAGAAGCTCAGAGTCCAGGCTCCCCAGCCCCTTTCGGTGACATTGTCCAAGCACCATGGTTGGGAAAGAAAGGGGACCCTCAGGAGGGAACCAGACTTGACGGCTATGTGGACATCAGTGGGTGGGGGCGGGGCAGGCTGGGCAGGAGTCGACAGTGACAGTGACCGTGACAGTGACGGTGACGGTGACTGATGGAGGGGAGAGAGGCAAAGCAGGCTCCCGCCGGGAGCCCGTGGGGTGTGGCGGCCCACTCTGGGCTGCGTGGTGGCGCCAGGCAGGTGAGCCTAGTGGAAGACACACAGCAACAGAGGCAGGAACGGGGCGAGACAGACTCGGAGCAACAGAGGGACACAGGCAGCCCTGAGACAGACAGACAGACAGAGACAGATGCTCCAACACATGGAGAGGAGGGGAGGGAGAAACATGGGGGCAGCTAGGACAGAGGTGGCTAGTGGCCGCTGCTGGGGGGGGACAAGCCCGGAGGCAGCAGGGAAGCACAAGGGAAGGGCAGACTCACGGACACAGGTGTCCCCGCTCTCATAGAAGCCTTGGCAACAGCGCAGGCGTTTCCGGTGCTCCGTCCTCACCACCTGGCGGTACACCGGCCTGTAGACGACCCTAGGGGACCCCGAAGGTGGCCCTCAGCGCTCCCCGCTGACACTAGACAAGCACTGTGCGACCCTGGGAGGCCCCTGCTCCCGTAGAGCAGGAGCATTCCCTCACTGACCCCCCCCACGCACACTTGCGCACACGCACACACGCGCACAGGTGCACACATGCCCACACGAGCCCCCCCACTCCCTTTCAGTGAGGCCAGACGCTTCCTCGGCTCCCCCAAGTGTCCAAGAAGAGAAGGAGGGTATGGAGAGCCGGGCGGCTGAGCCAGCGCTGAGCCCACGGCGCGTGGGGGGGCAGGCAACCGCGGGCACTCACGTGGGCTGGGGGCAGGCGTGGGGGCTCTCCCAGGGCCGGTCACAGGGCTCTGAGGGGAGCAGGCTGAAGGGGCGGGAGTGGGACTCCTTGGTGATGGTGGTGAAGCTGCAGGACAGGGGTGGGGTCAGGGGTCAGGGCGGGGGAGGCCTCGCGCTGCCGCAGGGCCCTCAGGAAGCAGGGGTGTGAGGGCTTGGCCATGCTGGGGAAGGTGGGTTTGCTCCCCCAAGCCTAGGAGGAACCCCTGTCCTGGCCCCCTCCCCCTGAAGGGGTCTTCCCGGAATCGGAGTATTTCTGGGACCCCCTCATCATTGCTCTCTCCTCAGCCTACAGCACCAGAGCGTTCCAGTCCCCCCCCCCCCCCCCCCCCCCCCCCCCCCCC
>NC_081566.1:65039344-65040611 GCF_022355385.1 Mustela nigripes
GGCAGGGAGGCGGGGAAGGAGAGGGAGAGGAGACCCCGGAGGCGGGGGGCAGCCGGGGAAGCCACAGGGGACCCTCACCTTTCCCAGAAGCTGCAGGTGTTGGGGTCACTGGGGCTGAGGGCTCCAGCCAGCCCCAGGCCCAGGGTCAGGAGTTGCAGGGGGCACAGAGGTGGTAACATCGCCAAGGCCGGGCTCTGGGGCAGGCGACGGACAACTGAGAATCTGCAGGGACCGAAAGGTGGGAGAAGACACGAGGCTCTCGCCTCTTGCCCCCGAGCCCCCTGCCCGGGGGGGGGGGGGGTGGGCTCTGCTCCCCAAGGTCACATCCCTGCCCAGGCGGCTGTTACCTCTGCCTGGCCGTGCTCCCTCCTTTCTTTGCCTGAGTCCTCACGTCTGCCCGTCTCCCCCAAGTGACACCTGTCCTCCCAGCACCATTCACTGAGCCCCGGCCCAGGGCCCCCAGAGGCAGGGCTCCTGCCCAGATCCCAGAGCCCCTCCAGGCCCTGCCCAGGGCACCCGGACTCCGGTACAGAGTGGGAAGCTGGAGCCAATGGGAAGTCGTGCGGGAAGCCCACAGGGGCTGGGGCCCCGCTGGAGAAATAATCCCCGGTCCCGGCAGCCCATCGTGGAATCGGCCACAGGAGGGGACCTTCCTGTCACTGCACACCAGCAGGTGGGGCCAAATCCCTCTGATGCAGCTGGGGGCCTGCGGAGTAGGGCCTGTCCGATGACTTCGAAGGAGGCCACTCCCATCCACGGTGTTGGGCGCAGTTCCACGGGCTCCAGGGAGCCCACGGTGCCCGGTCACAGAGGACACATTAGGAGCCTGAAATCCAGCTTGCTCCGGGGGATTCCTGACCCCAGGAACACCACCAAACACCACAGGCCAGGGAGAACCCCATCCCTACCCCGCCAGAGGCCCCATAGGCCGGCAGGTCCCACAGCTATGGCCCCCCAGCCGGCCTCAGATGGAAGTGGTCCCCAGGTCGCTCTGGCCTCCCCCTCAGCCATCTGGAAGCGGCTCCTCTCTTCTCCTCCGCTCTGGCCTCGCCCGATGGGTGGGGAGCAGGTCGGGACCTCAGCTGGGTCCGCTCTGGCTCCCGCGTGCAGGAGGGGCTGAGCTCCTGCCTGCCCACCCTCGAAGCCGGAGTCAGATTGTGTTCCGTGTTCCTAAAACTCGTCCGGGCTCCCTGCTCCCCGCCTCCCCGAGGCACCCACATCTGCTTACAATTTTCCCGGGAAGGTCGCGGTTGCTGGCCCCTTCCCC
>NC_081566.1:65040711-65114805 GCF_022355385.1 Mustela nigripes
CAGGGGCTGGCCCCCCCCCCCCCCCGTCTCCCACCACCTCCCAGCTGCTGGCCCAGGGGCTGTCCCCACTGAGGATGACGGGTGTCCCTGTCACAGCTCCCCCAGGGCACGTGTCCCCCCACCCCCACCCCCACCCCCACCCCCCGCTGGCCTTCCTGGTGCTTCTCCCTCCACCCTTAGGCCTCAGGGCGCTCACCAGCTCTCTAGGGCATCCTGCGGCCTGAGAGGCTCAGAGAAGCAGGGGCAGGGCCTGGGGGACCTGGTAGTGTCCTGGGGGATCCCAGCGCTCAGGATGCGGAGCCTGAAAACAGGAAACGGAGACGGGTTCCAGCAGGGAGCGGGGTCACGGGCTCCCTCCTCCCCACACCCTGAACTCAGAGGGAGGGATGTAGGGGCTGGGCCAGGGGCTGGTCTCCCGAGCTGGGCACCCAAGCCACCTCTGAAGGGGAGAGGGGGAGACTCAGCCTGTCCTCAGAGAGCCAGGCCACACGAGGGTCTGTCCCAGGGCAACCCCTCCTCCCCTCCCGAACAGACCTGGCTGCTTCTGCCTGCGCCCCCAGCGAGCCCCTCCACAACTGCCCTGCAAGGGCTGCCTTCCCAGGTCCAGGGCCTGCCTCCAGGATCCGTGGTGCCGGCTTTCAGTTGACTGTCCCCGTGGGGCCTCCCGTGGCTGAGCCGCTGCGGGATCCTGAGCCTCCACACAGCTCCCTCCCCTACCCTGTTGTCACAGCACCCTCTGCCTGGGCCCCCAGCTGTCCTTGGACTGGGGCTCGGTCTGAAGGGATCCAGATTTCCCACCACCCAGCAACCCCTCTCCTGGACCCCTGTCCCCGGAGTGCCAAGCTGGGGGGGGGGCACATGCCCCACAACCCACAACAGGAAGGACCTGAGGCAGAGCAAGGGGCCCTCACAGTAGCCCCTCCTGCCAGTCACCACCTCGAAATCCAAGGTCGAGAGGAAATGGTTCACCTGGGGGCTTTAGAAGGTGGGCAGGGGACAATGAGGAGGGCTCGACCCCCCCATCCCCCGCCCATCCAGGGTTCACCTTGATAATGGCTGATCGGGGGCTGGAGGCCTGGGAAGATTCTGTTTTCTCAAAGGGCCTCAGGCTCCCAGAAGGCACCAGGGTCCCAGTGGGTCAGGAGCAGGCCTGACAGTGGGGTTGGTGCAACCAGTGGGTGGTCCGCAGAGAGGGGTGAGGTGGGAGGGGGATCCCAGCAGGAAGGGGCAGGGGCAGTGTTTGGCCTGACCAACCTCAGCCCAAAGAAATGGGGATCCCAGGCCAGACGAGGAGCCCAGAGCCCCAGCCTGGCCCCACAGCTTATCTCTGAGACTTCGTCTGGGCCCATCCCAACACCCCCAGACCCACAAGCGCCGGGGCCACCTCTCCAGGGTTTTAAATCAGACAGCGCTGGCTCCTGTCCTGCCCTCACGGAGGGCACCCCAGTCCCCCTCACTGTGGGCTCCTGGAGGCCCAGGCCTCGTGTACTGTGTGGAGAAAGGTAGGGAGCCGCCCCGCGTCTCAGGTGCGGTGGGACTCAGTCTCCCCTATGGGAGGCCGCGCTGTTCACAGGTGAGGGCATGGGCAGGAGTAAGTGCTCAGCCCAGGCCACACAGCGGGTGGGATCCAAACCCAGCCTCCGGCAGGCGCTCCCAGTGCTTCCCATCAATCCAGCCCAGAAGGGGAATCCCAGGGGCTTTGCATCTCTTTGTAAAAGTCTCAGTTATGCGGAGGGAGAGATGCCGAGGGGGCGGGGGCGGACGGGAGGAGGGGGGCTGCCGGGACGCACCAGAGCCGTGGGAACGGGATGCGCTCCCAGTCCGGAACCAGCGGAGCTTCTCTCCTCCACCTCCAGACACGAAGCAGCCGCCCCCACCGCTGGGCCCCAAGCGCCCCCAGGCCCGAGCGTGGCCTCCCCCAGCCATGCCCCAGCGGGCCTCCAGGCCCACACGCAGCCCAGCCCCAGCCCTCCTTCTGCTCAGGCGGATTCCTTGGGGGGGGGGGAGCCCCTGTCCTCCCGCTGCCCCAGCCCCCTTGGGAGGAGGGAAAGGAGTCTGGGTCTTGGGGGGGGCAGCGCTCCTGCCGGACAGGAGAGTGACCGTGTCTATAGGAGGCCGAGAATGGGAGGACCTCCCCCTGCCCAGCTCCCCTCCCCAACCTTTCTCCAGGAGGGGGTCAACAGAGGTCAGCAGCCTGTGAGCTGGGCGCTGAATCACAGCTCTCCGCCCCCCCACCAGAGGAGCTGAAAGCTGCAGAGCTGTCCCTCAGATCAAGATGGGAATTGACAGATGAAGGGCTTTGAGACCCCCCACGTGCTGGATTCACACTCACCGTCGCCCCCCCTCCCCCTTCCCCTGCCCTTGGCACTGTCATACCATTTGGGTATCAATTCCAAGAAAAGCTGTTTCTTGTTTTTTTCTGAAGAACCCCCGGGATGATCCGGGAATGGGGCCTTAGCTGCTGACACAGAGAAGGGAAGTGGGGGTGGGAGGGGGCCCAGCCCCCCACAAAACCTGATCCCTCAGAAGAACAATGGGCTGCCCGCCAGGTAGGCCTTCAAGCCAAAGGCCGGGGCTGAGACAGGACGCCTGGCTACAGCGGACCCAGCTCCCAGCCTGACCCCCACCCCTGGTGCCCCAGCCCCCTCCCCTCTCTGTCTCTCTGCCCCCTCCTGTCCCGTCAGGGAGTCCAGAGATCACAGTACTTACAGCCTGGCTGTAAGCACTTACAAGCTGTGTGACCTCATGGAGGCCCATGAGCCTCCATTCCCTCATCTGTGCAATGGGACAGCGGCCCCCACACCTCGCGGGGTACGATGGGGGTAGGAACCATTAGTGCCGGTAAGTCCCCTGGAGCAGAGCCGCAGCCCAGAAGCCGCTCCGCGGACATGTGCGGGCACAGGGACAGAAGAACCCCACCCCCGCCCAGGTTCTAGGCTCTCAGCCTCTTCTTTCTGTTTTCGTTTTGCTTCTCATCAAAGTCTCCCTGCTGGGGCGCCTGGGTGGCTCACTGGGTTAAAGCCTCTGACTTGGCTCGGGTCATGGTCCCAGGGTCCTGGGATGGAGCCCCTCATCGAGCTCTCTGCTCAGCAGGGAGCCTGCTTCCTCCTCTCTCTGCCTGGCTCTCTGCCTACTTGTGATCTCTGTCAAATAAATAAAATATTAAAAAAAAAAAAAGTCTCCCTGCTTTGGGGCAACTAGGAGGCTCAGTCAGGGAGCACCCGACTGGGCTCAGGTCATGATCTTAGGGTCCTGAGATGGAGCCCCACGTCAGGTTCACGCTCAGTGCAGAGTTGGCCTCGGTCTCCTTCTCTCTCTTCCTGTGCCCCGCTTCTCTCTCAAATAAACAATAGTCTTTAAAAAAAAAACAAAAACAAACCTCTCTGCTTTCTGCCTTTTTCATCTTCCTCCATCAGTTTCTTGGTCTGTGTCTTTCTGCCTCTCTCCTTCCTTTCCAACTGAGCCCCCCAGGGGCTCCTCTCCTTCCTTTCCTCCAGGTTGCCAGGCACAGCACAGTTGTGCAGTGTGTTCACTGCACAAGGGAAGCCACCCTCAGGCGTGCTGCATTAGTTCACCAAGCCATGTGTCTTAGCCTAGGCACGGGGGCCTGGCCCCGGATTGACCTGCCTTGTCCGTCTGTTTCTCTGTGCTTTTTTCCAAGCCTGTCTTGGCCATGGAGACAGGATCACCTAGTCCTCCTCACCCAGCAGTGAGACCCCAGTCTGCCCCCTCAGGGCTCAGTATCCGCGTGTGTGCGCAAGCGCAGAACCCCGCCTACACCCAGCCAGGCCGCCAGCACTCCAGGCTTGTCTGCCGGATGGAGGGGCAGGAAGCCTGTGTGCTCCCAGAGGCTGGCCGGGAAGGGGGCAGGGGTGAGGGGCCGGCCTTGTGTTCTCTGTGGCTCAGGAAACAGAAGCTAGAGGGTCCTCAGCCGGACCTGTTTACTCATCAGGAAACAGGGAAACCTGGGGATTCTGATTCACCGAACGTCTATCGCGTGCCTCCCAGAGGCCGGTGCCAACGCCAGGCCAGGCCCTGCCATGGCCACGGCCTACAGGAGCCCTCTGACCGCTGTCCTCAGTCACGGGGAGGCCTCGGGAAAGCGACTTGCCCAGGGCCACCGGGGGGGCCAGCAGCAATGCCAGGATTAGAATCCGCCTCAAGGGCGCCTGGGTGGCTCAGTGGGTTAAGCCGCTGCCTTCGGCTCAGGTCATGATCTTGGGGTCCTGGGATCGAGTCCCGCATAGGGCTCTCTGCTCAGCAGGGGCCTGCTTCCTTCCCTTCCCCTCTCTCTGCCTGCCTCTCTGCCTACTTGTGATCTCTGTCTGTCAAATAAATAAATAAAATCTTAAAAAAAAAAAAAAAAGAATCCGCCTCAAAGAACAAAGCACTGGGTGGAGGGGAACCCCCAGATACACAGGCCGGGGGGGGGTGACTCCCCTTCCAGACCCTCCCGTCCCACTCCCTGGCACCCCCAGATACCCTCAGAAAGCACCACTCCTCTCTGGCCACCGCTCCTGTCTGACGCCCTCTGCGGCTCCTGGGTACCCAGGAACCAGACCGGCTGGCTGGCCATCCCCCTGGGGTGCAAATACTCGCTCCCTCGGCCTGAGCACCAGCCTGCAGGCCCCCTCAGCCCAGACGAGCCCCCCAGTCCCCCCACCCAGGGCAGGCTCCAAACCAGACGGGACCAACACTTCCTCCGAGTCCAGCCAAAGGCTGAGCACCCGTGTCAGTCCTCTGGGGGCACGTGGGGCAGACCCAGGCCAAACCGTGACTCCACAGGCCCCCAGAGGAGGGACCCCGGTGTCCTGTGCGGTCTGAGGCCGGCACTGGGACTGCAGGTTCGTGCTCTGCCTCCCCCCACAGGCTGGGGCGCCCTCTGTCTGTGCCGCTCCGAGGCCACAAGTGAGCTGGGGACTCCCACCGACCACCATGGCTGTGGCACTTTCATTAAGGTTGGCCTTCTCCGTGGGAATGGGGCTCTGTGGGGCCAGGGCGCTTTTCCACCTTCCTTGGCCCTGGCCTTGGCCCTGGCCAGCACAGCCCGCAGGGATGCCTGGCCCCTGGGACGTGCCTTCACCCCGACGGGGCAGTGGCACTGGGCCCTCAAAACCGGAAACAGCTCATAAGGAGCCTCCACCCTTCGGCAGGGAAAGGCGGCTCCAGACCTGCCCTCCTGACCTCAGGCAGGCGTCCTCGGCGGGCCCCCAAGTTCCTAAGCGATGAGAGCACAGTCCGGCATGGCCCTGAGTCACCTGGGGAGGAGGGGCTGGGCCCACCGGCCGGAGCCCTGTCCTGTGCCACAGGCCTCGGGACTGGGCCCCACCCCCTGGCCATCCACACACTCCCATCCAGTCAGAGGGACCGGCCCCTGAGGCCCTATGTGGGGCAGGGGAGGCCCCATGTCCCAGAGCCTCGCACGCACTGGTCCCCTCCGGAGACCTCTGTCTGGGCACCCACGGGAGAGCTGTCCCCAGCCCCCCTGAAGGTGTGCTGCGGCTGGTTTCTGCCCACTCCCCCGCGCTCGGGAGAGTGCGCACTGTCACACTTCAGAAATACCCCAGAGAAGGGACGTCACGAGCCCCAGGTCACACAGCCAGGCCAGGGCAAAGCCGGGATGGGGACTGGGAGGGGGACTGGGGACAGCCCCCGAAGCCTGTGCTCACCCTTCCCATCTCCTCCCGTGGCCTTCCCTCTGCTCTTCCCGCGCCTCTGCCTCCAGCCCTTCTGTTCTTTCTCTCTGTCTCTGCTCTTTGCCTAAGTCCGCCCTTTCTTGCCTCTGGCTCTCGTTCGCGCTGTCACTGTCCGCTCTCCTGTTTCCGTCTCTTTCATCCCCATCTTCGTCCTCTCTCCTTCTTGGTCTCCCCTTCCTTCTGCTGGCGTCTCTAGGCCCGGCCCAGGCATGGCGCCCACACTCCCCCCTGCCGAGCTAGGACGGCGGGGCTCGGGGCTCGGACAGCCAGGCCCTCCAGTGTCCAGGGAGTCTCTTTCTCAGAGTTTCCCAGGCCACTCTGAGGAGATGCTGGGGAGCGCAGTGGTGGAGGCCCTGCCTGACTCTAGCACCCTCCCCAGCAGCTGGTGGGGGACAGGCAGACAGCAGCCCGGCGACCTCTATCTCTGCCTAGAGAGCCAGTTTCCTCTTCTGGGAAAGCCTGATAGGAATGGGGTAGGGGAGGGAACAGCGGCCAACCCTGGGCTTCACCTCCCGGTGGAGAGAGGGGGCCAGAGAGGCGAGCCTGGCCTCCCCCTGAGCTCCTCCACGAAGGGAAGGTAGCCCCAAGCCCCCGGCCACAGCGGCAAGTAGGCCGGTACCCTTCGGGGTGCTCTGGGAGCGGGAGAGGAGCTGCAGGGGACCGGCCAGGAGAGCCACCCCACACACGCTGCGCTGCCTCACACACGCACACACGGGCACTAGAGCGTGGACTGGGTGGGCGGGGGTCAGGGAAGAGCCCCCGCCACGCCATGGCCCTGCCCGGCCCAGCTGAGGCCAGGCTGAGAGCTGACCCCTTGCCCAATCCCTCCAGGGGCAGTGGCCTGGCCGAGCCTGGGAACCTCCGGCCGGCACAAGCTGTTCCCATCCCTAGGGACCGGGGTCATAGCCCAGCCCCGGGAGAGGCCGCTGATGAGAGGTCAGGACAGGAGAGTGAGGATCCCGCGTTGAAGGCAGGAGACGGGGTGGGGCTGCGGGGTGGTCCTGTAGCCCCCACCCCGGGCCTCCCGCACCCCAGCCTTGCCACCTCCTATGACCCGGCCAGCCCAAGGCTTTCTGCCCATTCAGATGCGGGAGACCTGTGGCCAACTTCTTGTGCCCCCAACTGGCGAAGCCTCGGGTGCCAGGGAGCGGCATCCCAGCAGCGGCTCACCCTCCTGCAGGGTCAAGTCTCCTGTCAGCCGCCCCCACCCCAGCAGTGACAGGAGCCCTGATCAGGCCTGCGCTCCGAGGAGACAAGCTGTCCTTTGGCTGAGCCTGCGGCGACCCCAGGGCAGGCGCGGTGCTGTGGGCGTCCCCTCTCAGAAAGACCCGCGGGGCACAGAGGACCTACATCCCGGGAAGGGGCAGAGTGGAGATTCGAACTCCTGCGTGGCCACTCACGCCTCCCCGCAGCCTAGCAGAGGACCTGGAGCCCCGCTCTCCGGCTGCACGCCACCCCCCGCCCCCACAAGTCGCTCCGGGGGGGCTCGGGAAGAGGCCTTTTCTGCATGCCACTAACTTGCTGTCCCCCCAGAGGGCCACCCCAGTGCCCTTGGCCCCTCCGCTGCCCGCACCCTCACGCAGGAGAACTCGCCGTCCGCAGCCCTTCCCCGGGGCAGGGGGGACGCGGGGCGCGCGGGGGCGCACAGTCACTCACCTGCCTTGGACCCGGGCTGTCGCCGGCCTGGGGTGGGGACCGCCGGGCGGCCGGAGGGGACGTCGGGGCGGCGGGACGGCGGGGAGGCGGGGCGCGCGGCCCGCGGGGCGGGGCGGGGCAGGAAGGGGGCGGGCCCCGCGAGGCAGGAAGTGTGGAGGGGGCGCCCGGGCGGGCGCCCGGGCTGGGGGAGCGCGGGAGGGGGGCTGAGGGCTCCCGGGGAGGGAGATGCCGGGGGAGGGAGGCGCTGGGGGCTCCGGGGGGGCCCGGGGCTGGGGGCGCCGGGGAGGGGGCTAGGGACGGCGGGAGGGGGGGAGGCGTTGGGACGGTGGGGGCGCCGCGAGCTGGAGGGAGCGGTGCTGGGGTGGCGGCCTGCCCTGGAGCGGAGCGGGGGGCCCGGGACCGGGACCCTCGTGGTTCCCCAGCAGCCGCAGGGCCCCGGCTTGCTCCGCCTCCCGCGCCTCAGCCTTCCGGGCCGCAAAGTGGGCCCGCGCCGGGAGCCAAAGAGCCGGTCTGCGGCGGGCACCTCCCCGGCGGCCCGGCGACCGCGCGACCTGAGGCGGGCCACGGCCCAGGGTCGCCTCCTCCGCTCCGGCCAGAGGAGCCCGGGGGGCGCGCCGCGACCTGGGCCCGACCTCCGCCGGCGCCACCTGGCGGCCACAGCGCGCTCCCGCGCCGCCCTCTTCGAAGGCCGGGGACACCTTGGTGACCCGGCCGGCTCGCTCGCCCCCTCGCTAGCCCTCGGCGTGGACCGCGTCCGCGAATCCTTAGCGCGAGCTCGGTGCGTCCCAGGAAGAGGCGGCTGTGCCCGCGGCCGCGCAGCGTTCGGGCCGTGGTCTGCGCTCCCGCCCCGGGTTGCACCGCCTGCCCCCCAAAAGCCACCATGGTTCGGAAAGAGCAAGGCCGGACACCCTCGGAGATTTCTCGAATCAGCTTTACTGAGGCATGACTGACAATAAAACACGTATCCACTTAAAAATGTACTGTTCGGGGCGCCTAGGGAGCTCAGTGGGTGAAGCCTCTGCCTTCAGCTCAGGTCAGGATCTCAGGGTCCTGGGATCCAGCCCCGCTTCCGGCTCTCTGCTCCGCAAAGAGTCTGCTTCTCCCTCTCCCGCTCCCCCTGCTTGTGCTCCCTCTCTTGCTGTCTCTGTCAGATAAATAAAATCTTTTAAAAAAATTTTAATTATGCCAAAATCTATGTAATATATGTAACAAAAAATCTATGTAACAAAATTTATCACTTTAACCATTTTAACAAGTTATTTTTTTTAAAGATTTTATTTATTTGACAGACAGATTACAAGCAGGCAGAGAGGCAGGCAGAGAGAGGAGGAAGCAGGCTCCCCGCTGAGCAGAGAGCCCGATGCAGGACTCGATCCCAGGACCCTGAGATCATGACCTGAGCCGAAGGCAGCGGCTTAACCCCCTGAGCCCCCCAGGCGCCCCGACTTTAACCATTTTAAAGAGCGCAGTTCGGTGGCATAAGTACCTCCACCCCGTGCAACCACCATCCATCTCCATAACGTTTCCATCACCCCAAACTCGAACTCTGTCTCCAGGAAACAGCAGCGCCCCACTCCTCCTCCTCCTCCTCGTCCCCGTCCCCGTCCCCGCCCCCACTCCTGTCTGTCCCTCTTTCTGTGTCCATGGATTCTACTACTCCCGGTGGCAGAAGTGGACTCCCAGTGTTTGTGGTTTTGGCTGGCGCGTTCACTTGGTGTGGTGTCTTAGTTTGATGAACTTGGACCAGTGGGTGACCCTGTGTATCCTCCACTTCAGAGTAGCTTTTCAAAAGTAAGCTCCGCCGCGAAGCGGGGCTCCACGTCGCCACCCCGAGGCCGGGTTGCGCGCGCCACGGACCCAGCGGGCCGGACGCCTCAGTCCCATGATTTCCACAAAACCTCCCGGCCCCGCCAGGCGCCTGGGTGGCTCCGCCCGGCCTCTGACTCCTGATTTCCACGCAGGCCGGCCCGGCGCGGGGGGCTGGAGCCCGCGTCCGCCGTGAGTCTGCTCCGGAGTCTCTCTCCCTCCACCCCCCGCCCCGCGTTCTCGCTCTAAAATAAATATATTTTCAAGATTTGTGTATTCATTTGACAGAGAGAGTGAGTGAGAGGGGGAATGAGAGGGGAGAAGCGGAGTCCGCACGGAGCCGGGAGCCCGCCGTGGGGCTCGATCCCAGGCCTCCAGGATCACGACCCGAGCCAAAGGCGGTCGCCCAACCCACCGCGCCACGCAAGCGGCCCAAGAAAGATTTTATTTATTCATTTGACAGACTGCGAGAGGCAGCACAAGCAGGGGAGAGGCGGAGGGGGAAGCAGGCTCCCCGCCGAGCAGGGAGCCGGACGGGGGGCTCGATCCCCGGACTGCGGGATCGCGGCCCGAGGCGGAGGCAGACGCCCAACCACCGAGCCCCCGGCGCCCCCACAATAAATAAATCTAATTAGTTTTCCGCGCCGTCGAACTCCCGGTGACCTTCGCACGTCGAGCCGCAGCCCCGCCCCCCGCGCGCGACCGCCCCGCCCCGCCCTGCAGCCGCGGAACCGGGGGTCGCGGGGTCCGCGCGGCCGGCCTGTGCGCTGCTCGCTCGCGGCGGGCTTCGCTCCCCGCAGGCGCCTGGGGGGTCACCGAGGCCCGCCGCACCGCCTCCCGCTGGCCGCGCGGGAAGCCGCTCGGAACGTCTGCGCCCGAGTCCGCCCGGACGCGCTGCCCCGGTCCCCCGCGAGCGGCCCCGCGTGCGGCTCGAACCCGGGGCCCCGCGACGGGCAGGCACGCGCTCCGAGCCCGCCAGGCGCCCCTGCCCCGCGGCTCCTTCGGGGGGGTCTGTGGGCTTGCCCGGGACGAACCCGAGCGGCGTCCCGGCTTCCGGTCCGGGGTCAAAGCCGTGTGTGGCGCCCGGACTCCGCCCGAGAGGCTCCTGCCCGCGCGAGACGGGCGAGCGCGGAGCGCGGGGCCGGCTCCGGAGCGCGAGGAGCGGCGCGGGACGCGTCTGCGGCTGGCGGACCGGAGGGCTCCAGCAGGGGGCAGCAGAGACCGACGCACGGCTCCGTCCGGAGGCCCAAGACCATAGAGGAGGAGCTTCCCTGAGGCCAGAGGGGCCTGGAAAGGCTCCCGATGCACCGCCTCCTAGGGGCCAGGGGGGGACCTGCGCTCCGCTCGGACCTGAGCCCGCCTTCCCCGCCCTCCAGGTTCGGTTCGGCGCCCTGGCGCGCTCTCTGGGACCCTGTCCGGCCTCTCCCTCCTTCCCCACCCGCGCGTGTGAACCTTAAACTTGCCTCATCGAGCCCGTGTTCCTTTTTTGTTTTCCCCCAAAAAGCTTTTAAAATGCATTCATTTGGGGGCGACTGAGCGAGAGCGTGAGCAGGGGGAGCCGCGGAGGGGGAGGCAGAGGGAGAGGCGGGCTCGCCGCGGAGCAGGGACTCTGGGGGTTTCGGGGACGGGGACCGGCCGAGACCGCCCGCGGGATCCGGAGCCGGCGCGGGGTCGGAGCCCCTGAGCCTCCAAGCCCCGGGGCCGCCTGCGCCTCAGCTTCTGGGCCCAGCCCTGCGGCCGGGCCGATGGACCTCCTCCTGCCTCCCGAGAGCGGACAAGGGGTCCAAGGCCCGCGTTCTTTTTTCTTTTCTTTTTCTTCTTTTCAGTCTCTGTACCCCGCATGGGGCGTGAACCCACAACCCGGGCTCCAGCGCCCGCCTCCTCCATTCTTCCGTTCAACAAGCCGGCTCTTGCGCTTGGGCCCAGGACGCAGAGGAGACGACGCTGACGATGATGGTGGCGGCCGCTTTTATGGGACAGACCCTACTGACAACCCGGCACTCGTCTAGAACCTTGCATTAGCCGAGAAGTCAAGTCCCCGGTTCTCAAGAGCCCACGTGCTAGTTGCGACGCGATTGTTCGTTCATTCGTGGACCGAAGGTTTGTAGAGCCGCTACTGTTGCATGGCATGGGGACGACGGCTGTGAACAAAGCAGAGCAAAGCCTCTGCCTGGACGTGGACGGAAAGATGGAGCTTGCGGCCTAACTGTGGGGCTGGTGGGGAGAAGACAAATCCGTAAAATCGTGATGCGTCCCGTGACCTCTGTGCTGTCACAAACAGGCTGTCGACGCAGGAGAGGGGGATGGAGTGCTGGGGGTCCTGGTTTTAGAAAGGGGGTCAGGGAAGCCCTCGCTGAACAGGGAACCTCCAGGGGAGGACCTAGAGGAGAGGAAGAGGGACCACACAGCTCTCCGCAGGGAGGGCGTTCCAGGCCACAGAGGCGCTGAGGCCAGAGCACGTGCCAGGTGCAGAGACCAGCGAGGAGACTGGGACCGTGTGCTGTCGGGGGAGTGGAGGGCTCGGATCCCACGGGGCCCTGTCAGCTGTGCTAGGGCGGCTGGAGTGTCTAGGAAATGGGGAGCCTCGAGGGGATTTTGGACAGAAGAGGGTCACGCTCCTGTTCTAGCTTTAAAAGAGTGACCGTGCGTTGTGGGAGCACAGTGGAAGCAGGGACAGTGGGAGGAGGCCACCGCACCGATGGGGGACGCAGAGTGGGGGTGCTCATCCCTCTGGGAGGGGAAGGCCTTGCGGAGGAGCCCTAGAGGCGGCTGTGTCCAGGGAGTCGGAGAGGGCTGGAGAGAGGGTCCTGATGTGGCGGCCAGCGGTGCAGCAGGCTGGGCTCTGGGCCCCCCGAGCACACAGCTCATCTCAGCAGGCTGGGTGCCCCACACGGCCCAGATGCACAGACAGATGGAGGGAGGGGCCCCTGGCCCCAAACAACCCACGTGGTGGCCAGCACAGGTAGGACAGGGGCAGGCAGAGAGAGCCTCAAGGGAAAACCCAGGGGCATCTGGGTGGTTCAGTGGGTTAAGCTTCTGCCTTTGGCTCAGGTCATGATCTCAGGGTCCTGGGATCGAGCCCCGCATCAGGCTTTCTGCTCATCGGGGAGCCTGCTTCCTCCTCTCTCTCTGCCTGCCTCTCTGCCTGCTTGTGATCTCTCTGTGTTGAATAAAAAAATAAAATCTTAAAAAAAAGAAGAAAAGGAAAGCTCAGAAGGTCAGAGCCTCCTCGCTGCTCCCCAAGCCTGTCTCCGCGCTTGGCCGCGATGCTGAAGACGCTGGCCGGCGCAGCCCACCCACAGGGCTCGTGCCCACCCGGCCCCTCCCTTACCCTCCTGGGTCTTCAGGTGTGGGCAAGGGACCCTGGAAAAGGAGCTACAAGCCTGGTTGCCCACCTTCTCGCCTGGCGTCCCTGTCCCTGCCCTGCCGGCCCCCACCACCTCACCCCTCCCAGCCCTGCCCACTCCAGTTCCCGTCCCTCACCCCCCCCACTGGAGCTGTAATCACAGCTCAGCCCAGACCCCCTCCTGTGAATAATTGGGGCTGATTTAGGGGCTATCAGGGGAGAGAGGGGGGGCTAATGGAATTGGTGGGGGGCCGCCCTGGTGATGAGAGAGGTATGAGAGGCAATTAGCAGGGCCGGCAGCCTCAGGAATCACCTAATGCACTGGCCGGCAGTAAGGGCGCGGGAGGGCTTAGGGGGTGGACTTGGACTTGGGGAGGGATCCTGGCCCTCCATCAGGATGCCCGCAGGAGGTCGGAGGACAGATAGCAGGAGGAACTTCCACTAAGCAAGGACAAGGGAGGGGCACTATGGAGAGGGAGAGAGGCTGACGGCATGAGTCCAGGGCTCCTGGTGCCCCCCAGACCCTCACTCTCAGTGTGCGTGTGGACACACACACACACACACACACACTGCCCCAGCTGAACGCTATCCCTCGCTGGGGACCAGCTCCTGATTAATACCAACATTAGCCCTGAATGCCCCCCCCCCCCCCCCGCCTCGCTGTCATTAATTACCTCCTCTCCCAGCCCAGCGCAGGGGAAGCCAGTTCCTCTGGGGCAGAAGGAATGAGTCTGACCCCCGGCCCAACCAGCCGCTCCCTCTCCCTCCTCCGGGCTTCCGAGGGTAAAGGGAAGAAGAGAGGCAGGAAGGCGTCCCGAGGAAGGAAGGAAGGGAGGGCGAGCGTCCTGGCCCCAGCACACCACACCTGTGCCAGCGCCCACCCCCCGGGGGCCGGCCCAGGGCGGCAAAGCCTGGGCGAGGCGGGCAGCCAGACCCCGGAGCCGCTTCCCCCGCTCCCATCCTTCCTGATTCCACCTGGAGAAGAGGAGCGAGCACAGCTGTGTGCGGAGAACGAAATCCACGCACACCTCCTCCCAGAGACTGTCCCACGTGAACCCCAAACCAGACACACGGGGGGTGAGACGGGGCTGACAGGCTCCCCCGTGGGGCACCACCCAGCACCACGCCAGCGGCACCTGGTTCCCAGGAGCAGGGGAGGCTGCCCGGATCCAGGCAGCAAGGTGTCCCGGAACATCCCAGTGTTCGTGGAGGGGGCCTGGCCTCCGCCATGGGACCCCGACTGGCCTGTCCTTGAGCTTCAGAGAGGGCCCTGTCTCCTGCTCTCTGGGCGGCCCCCTTGAATCTCTCCAGCTCAACTTCGCCACCCCCCCGTCGCTCTTTTTCTCTCTGCGTCACACTCGCATGCAAGCAAAGCCCGTGTCGCCCAGTCTGCTCCTGGCCCTCAGTCGTCTCCTCCGCACAGTCCTACACTGTGTCTCTACGAGTCTCCCTCAGGGAAGACGCAGGCACCTCAGCTCCCGCTCAGGATATGGCTGGGGGCTCCATGAGATTTTTCTGAGTCCCCCCAACACCCCCGTGAGCCCCGTTATAAGGCCAAGTGAGCCTGGAGACCTGACAATCGATATCCCTCAAAGACGAAGATGCTAATAACTTTATCCCCTCTTGTCCTCCAACTCTTGCCTGCATTAGCTCTGACCACAGGCCCAGGCAGCTGGGACCTGCAGTGGGCACGCCTGGAGCCAAGTAACCCCTTCAGATCCAGGTGGGAAGCAAGAGGGTAGACAGCAAAGAGGACTTCCTGACACTCGGGAGCGGGAGGCCACGGGGATGAGACACAGGAAGCCTCTGCAGTATGTTCCTGCCACCCGGATGGATACGTTGGAGGCCTGGCTTGAGTGTGTGAGGATTCGTGACCTCAGAAGCACCCTACTGGGGTACCCAGATCCCTGTCTAATCCCGGAGGGCTGCCTGGAGGAGGTGATGGAGAAGGGAGTTTTCCCTGGGGAAAATCAAGGAACGGGAGTTGACGGGGTCAGTCAGTGGGGGTTGCTCAGGCCTTTACCTCCCCAGCCCTGCAGGCTACAGGGGTTCAGAGGGAGGATGAAGCCCCTTCCTCGCCTCCTACGCCCCACAACCAGCCAAGTCTGCTCTGCAGCTGGAGGGCTGGTTGGGACCAGGCAAGACACCTCTTCTGTGAGCACTGTCCCCACACACCGCTCCTGCCAGCCTGTCCTGCCCCACCCCCAAAGACCAGGGCCAGGCCGGGACGGAGGGCACGCAAAGGAGGAGACAGAGCAATGAGGCCGCCTTGTGCCTGGAACGTCCAGTCCCCGCTGGAAGGGACACACACACAGGACTTGCTGAAGCCTCCGAATGGCCCTGTGAGTGGCTGTCACTGCTCCCCACTCCTCCCCCCCACCCCCCATTCTGGAGCCAAGGACAAGGCGCGACAGAGAGGCTGAGGGCCTTGTCCACCATCACACAGCTGCCAAGCACGGAACCTGTCACTCTGGCTCCAGAGTCTAGAAGCTTCATCTCCAGGGAGCCTGGTCCTGGAGGAAGAGGAAGGGCCCCCATGTCGCAGGGGATGGGCTTGACGGGGGACAGGGCTCCAGCACAACCCCGCCTGGGCTCTGCTCCCGCTCGCAGGCCCCGTCCCTTTACTTCCCCGCGATGCAGATGGGGCACAGCATTTCTCTTCGTGACTCTGGACTCCGCATCCCTCTCTCCCTCTCGGCCTCTCCACGGGCTCCTCCTGCCTCTCTCCCTCCTGGCTCCAGGTCCCTCTTTCCCCACCGCCCCGGGGCTGGAGCGGCCAAACACTCGATCAGAGCTGAGGCTCGCAACCTCTGGGAGTGGGGGCTGCATGGCCGGGATGGTCAGCTGAGAGGTCGGGATTCCTGGGTCCTCCTCCTCCAAGGACCACCGTCCCCTCCTTTGCTGGGCAGCCTGTCCAAGGCCCCTGTAGGACTTGGGCAAGACAGGGTCTCTCCAGCTGAGACTCGGACAACCCAGGGCCTCCGGAGTCTGGGCTACTCTCTGGGGTCTCCCTTAACTTGGGGGTTCATAGCGATGCAGGTCAGGACACCCCCCGCCAAGGCTGCCCAGCCATCTGCCCACACTGTTCCTGGAAACCAGAACAGAGTCCCGGCTCCTCTGTCTCCTGTCAGGAACCCAGCCCCTGCGGGAGCACGGCAGGAAGGAGGCAGAGGTTGCTTGCGAAGGCTGAGGGGGTCCAGCGGGCTCGGACCCCTGGGTCCTTCAGTGAGCCCATCTCCGCACTGGGGTGGCCCTGCGGGAGTCCCACTGGCTTCTCTCTCCGGAGCTGGGAGAAGCTGGCAACACCCTCCTTAAGAAGAGAGTTCTGGGCGCTCCCCTCCACACTGAGCTTGTGTGCAGAGCCCGCCGCCAGTTCTGAGCCCGTCTTCCAGTCCACGCAGGTTTTTCTCAGGGTGGGGCTTACAGTGGGTCTAGGGGACCCAGATGTCTGCTCCCCACAGCCTCAAGCTGTTGTCCCTGTCCGAGCTCCCTGTAGGGTCCTCAGGGTCCCCTGTCAGCTGGGGCTGAGCCCTGGTGTGCGTGGGGCGGGGGGCAGCTAATGGACTTGGCACAGCCACGCGGTAATTAGCAGGGAGGGTGGGGTGGAGCGGGGCACCATAACCGCGGCGGAGCCCGACAGCTACAGCGAGGGGTCGGGGCCGTGTCACGTGAGCGTGTGCGCCTGCCCGTGAGACCTGGTCGCCTGCACGCCAGTGAAGGGGGGCTCTTATGCCATGAAACTGGCCGTGTGGGGGCAAGCCAGCCCCCTCCTCACCAAGTGGGACGAGGCCCTGGGCTCAGGTCACCTGAAGGGTCTGAGTGACCGGCTGCAGCTCCTGTTCCTGTCCCCTCTCCCACGCTGTCGCAGACCATTTCCCTCGCCGGCTGGACTTGGTTCCCAGAAGCCCTCACCTTACCTGCCCCGCTTCTCCAGCAACAGCGCCGGCTGAGGGCTGGAGGTCTTCTCATGCCCTGACGCTCTCCACCTTGGACAGGGTCCACTTGCCCTGGCAGCTCCCTTCTACTGCCTGACCTGCGTCCCCTCTGCTTCAGGGATGGCCCAAATCCTGCTCAGGGAGGGGCCCCCCAGCCTCCACCCACGGAGCCTCCCAGTCCGCCGCCCCCTCCTCAGCCCTGAGGAGCGGCTGGAGGACGGAGCCCACAGACGGAGCTCGGGTGAGGACTCCGGCGCGGCTCTCCGGGACGCGCTCGGACTCAGCTGCCCGGCAGGCCCGTGTCTGTGTCCACCACTCATCCCCCCCGTCTGTCCGTCGGTGTCCGTCATGCTCTCTCCTCTGTCCCCACAGCCCCCGCACAGTCTCTCTGCGTGTCTCCACGTCTGTGGGTCCGGCCCGTGTCTCTGCATCGTCTCTCTCCGCGGCTTTGCGGCCCCACCTGTCGGCTCTGGTCGCTGACCCTGTCTCTCCCGCCGCTTTGTCCCCCTCCCCCTTCCTCCACCTGCAGCAAGCCCCCCTCACCGGGAGAGGCCGCACCGCCTCACCCCTCCCAGGTCAGAAGAGGACGGAGGGCCTGTGAACTTGGCCCTCAGGGACCAGACCCCCCACCCCATCAATCAGCCTGCAGCCCTGGGTCAGACCTCCATTAGCACTAACCAGCCTGGACAAGAGGCAGACACCATCGGGCTAGGCCTCGGGGTGATAAGACCCAGATTGAATCACTGGGGCGGGGAGCTGGGCGCCCAGGGACATGAGACAGCCGCGACATCAGCCCTGAGGAGCCATGGGGAGCGCGGGTTATTGCGGGAGCTGAGCGGATGATTGGGCCCAGAGTTGGGGGGGCCGCTCCTCCCGGGCTCCTGGTGAGGAAGACAGGGGCGGGGCGGGGAGGACCTCCGCCAGCCTCGGAGCCTACAGAAGCCTGGGGCCACGCGGTAAGGCCAGTGGTGTTCCAACGGGCAGAGAGGAAGGGAGAGCCCTCCTCCTCCTTGGGCAGAATGGGACAGGGAGAGGCCTGTGTCCTCAGGAAACAGCCGCTTTGCCCAGGCGCCGGCCCCCAGGGGCTGGGCTCAGAGCCCTCAGAGCCAGGAAGAGGGACGAGGGGAAGCAACACGTGTCCTGCCTCCCTCAGTGTTGCTTCACCCTGCTCCTTTCCCACCCCGCCGCACTCCTGCACACACACCCGCACACACGTGTCACGCACGCGCACGCCCATCTCCCTCTCTCCCATCATGGTCTACACGCGCCTGCTCTGCTCCGTGGGGACAAACACGAGCAAGACCCTCCCCAGCGATGCCTCCCTCCTGTCCACACGACGGCGAGCTTCTGTCCCTCCTGCTCCAGCAAGAGCCTTCCTGAGCACGGCCGATTCGGGCCGGGGGCTTGGGGAGCCCGCCCCGAGGCCACTCCACCACCTCCCGGACACAGTGGCCCCAGGCCCAGGAGGGTTTGCCACCGCTGGCGGCGACAGCTACCGGGAACGAGCAGCAGGAGGAGTGTCCCCACCTGAGGCTCAATCCACCCCCAGAGTGACGTCATCACAAGAACTGGCAAGAGACACGCGGCCAAGGGATAATAAATATAATTGCTATGACAGACCCTGCCCAGAGGAGCAGGAGCAGCCGCCCCAGACCCCACTTGTCCCCTCTGGCATGCTGAGGGTGAGTTAGAAGTTAGAAGTTTTGAGGTCACCCTGGGGCTGCTGGCAGTGGCAGGGGTCATGCGGGGGGCAGACCCCAGGCTTCGGGCTGCACAGGCCCCGGGCTGGCCACCTAGCCCAGGACGTCCAAGTAGACCGGAGGCGCCTGGGCCAAGGCTTGGAGCCGGGCGTGCACGTCCTTGATGCTGTGGCGCTGCTGGGGCTCCCGCTGCCAGCAACCCCGCATAATGGCGTAGACCTCTGGGGGGCAGGCCCGGGGCCGCTCCAGCTCCCTCCCCTGCGTGATGCACTCAATCGCCTGGGGCCACCGGAGGGAGAGAGAATAGGGCAACGGGCGCTGGAGCAGGGGCCAGAGGCCAGCGCAGCCGCCCCCCACCCCGGCCCTGGCCTCCCGGAGGCTCTCCAGGAGGGTCCCACAGACGGCTGGGACTCCTGGCTACGAATAATCTAAAAGGAGGCAGGGAGCCCCAAGATTCCTTTCCACCCGACGCTAGGCAGCGGGAAGGGTTAAGGCTTTGTAGGCTGGGAAGGCTGGGCCGGAATCAGGCCCTCAGGAGACCTGACAGGTGATGTGAGGAAGGGGCAGGGGCTCGAGCTCCCAGCTCCGAGAGCCAGAGGTAAGGAGTGCGGGCCTGCAGGCAAAGGCCCTGGGGACCGGCTGGCGGGCCATTTAAGGTAGAGGGCAACCCCAGTTCCTTTTGGCTTCTGTAGGTACCCTTCGGGGGGGACCTAGCACTTCTGAACAGAAACTGCAGCAGGAAAGACCCGAGTCAGACTCCAGGAAGGACTGTTAGAGCAGCTAAGCGCGCCACAGAAGGAGCGATGGTGGCTGGGGGGTGGGTGGCGTGGCCTGGAGTCTCTCCCCGCCTCCCTCCCTCCCTCCCTCCCTCCCCATTAAAGGACTTGGGTTATGGGCAGCACTAATTCCATTCCCTCTCTCCGTGCTTGAGAAAATTAAAATCTATAACCCTCTCCCCCGCCCCAACAGCCTCCAGGGAGCGGACTGCATTAGGAGAAATGGAGACTGACAGCTGCGGGCCAAGGAGGGGGGCGGGAGGCTGCTCTGGGAGGCAGAACACCTGGGGCCTGCTCTGGCCCAGCCCGGCCGGAGGGCGGAGGGGGGCGGCCTGTCCTTCCTGCGGTCTGACCTCCAGCCTTCCTGCTGCAGTGTCAGGCCCTCCAGCGCCTGCCCCTCGTCCACGCCTCTCCCTTCCTCCCTGATGATGCCTGCTGCGTCCATAAAACACAGCTGAGGACGGGGGTCTGGGCTCCATCTGTAAAGTGCTCTGAGGCTCCCCCAGGAGCCAGCTGGGCCCGGGCTAGGAGGCAGGAATCCGAGGGAGCGGGAAGAGGGCAAGGAGAGGAGGGACTGGGGGGGGGGGGGGCGGTGTGTGTGTGGAGGAGGCCCCGGGCTTGCGGGCGGCCGCAGGGTGGGGGCACAGGGACCGGGCAGGCAGGGCCGGGGGCGTTGGCGGCGCTGACCTCGGTGTTGGAGAGCTGGTACCAGGGCTGCTTGCCGTAGGTGAAGATCTCCCAGAGCACCACGCCGAAGCTCCACACGTCGCTCTCCGTGGTGAACTTGCGGTAGAGCAGGCTCTCCGGCGGCATCCAGCGGATGGGCAGCATGGTGCGGCCCCCCACCTGCGGAGGGCGCTGCGTCACCACGGGGGCTGGGTGCGCCCCGCTGTGCCCCGCACCCGCTCCCCAGCCCCGCGAGGCGCCGCGCCCCCGTAGCTACCCACCCACCCCAGCCCGTGGGTCCTTAAAGATGAATGGAAGGGGCTCTGGGGGTCGGAGGCTAAGCGAGGGAGTCCTCTCTGTGCCTCCCCGGAGCGCGGAGACACCCTCCTGTGTGGCCCAGGCGGTAAGACGGGGTTTGAGTCCAGAGACAGGCAGCCTGGGCCCCCACGCGCCCAGGAAGAGAAGGGTGCGCCGGCGCCCAAGGCGGGGGACACCAGAGACCCTTACGCGGTAATAGTCTGTGCTGTAGATGTCCCTGCTCATGCCGAAGTCCCCGATCTTGACCACGAGGCCTTGGCCCACCAGACAGTTGCGCGTGGCCAGGTCCCGATGCACGAAGTGCAGACTGGCCAGGTACACCATCCCCGCCGCGACCTGGCTCGCCACGGCCAGCAGCTGCCCCAGGCCCAGGGGCCCCGGAGCCACGTCCTCCCCGCCAGCCAGCAACTTGGCGTCCGGCCCGTGGGACCTGCCGAGAAGAGTGAGGGAGAGGGAGCGGGCTGGGAGGCGGGGAGAGCCCTCAGGAAGCTGAGGACCAGGAACCGGGGAGCTGGGGTGGGCGGGGGGTGGGGGGAAGGACTCCGAGAATGGAAGAAGGAACAGAGAGGCAGGTGTCCGGAGGGCTTGGGAGGGGGTCGCCAGGTGTGCCCACCTCCGGAGCCTCCACCATGGCCCACACTTCCCACGTTCAGGACGCCACCCCCCCCCACAAGGCAGCCCTTGTGAACTCGGAGCCCAGCAGCCAGCCGCCCACGGGCCTGCATCTGGTGCCCACAGACGCCTGGCACAGGGCCCTACAGATGCTCACCCTCTACCCCCAGGTCTGCCCCTGCCTCTGTGAAGGGACGCTTCCCCCCTCAGGCTCCGAGCCTGAAACCTGGGGGTCTTCTAGTCTCTCTCAACTTTGCTGTCAATATTCAGCCTCCCGTGGGGTTCTTCTTCCTGCCGAAGGTCTCCAGGACGCCTTCCACCTCCCACGGCCGCCACTCAGGATCAGTCCCTGGTCACTCAGCTCCATTCCCCAGATAGTCCTTCTTCTGACCCCAGCCCGTGCCAATGGCTTTGTCGGGACTGCCCCTTCCCACAGGCCAACTTACTCCTCATCTGTTTCTTCCTTCTGTCTGGCAGGGGCTTACTAAACACCCCAGTGTGCCCGTCACCACAGCTACCGTGGAGAGTAGGATAGAGATCAACAGGGGCACCTGATCACTCAGGCCAGGGATGGAAGAAATCAGGGGAGACTTCTTGGAGGAAGAGACATTTAAACTGAGACTCAAACCCTGAAGAAAAGAGGGGAGTAAGCCATTGAAAAGGGTCAGAGACACAGGAGGATGAAGTGAGGAGGGGGACCTGGCTTACCATGCAGCGCGAACTCTAAGAACAAAGGCCCAGAGGCAGAACAGACGGGCTTCCTAGGGAATGTCTTCCAGACTCATCTAGGAGTCTTCACGGTTCTCTCCTTTGGTTCCCTGTGCTCCCCCCAGCACTGAGAGCCACTATTCCCACAGCCGGGGCCCCAGATGGTGGCCCGTCCCTGGCCTGCGTCCCCAGCACTCTGCACGGAGCCCACACGGTGTCTGGTGAGCCGGAGCTCCTAGCCGGCCTCCCGTTGACTCCAGTCTCCTGAGCCCATCCACCTCCACACTCATCACCTCCCTCCTGCTCCTCACCCTCCTCGCCCACAGGGTAAGCTTCTGCTCTGGAGTCTCCCCCAAGCCTGATGGAGTGGAAGACCCTTCACTCCCAAGGGGGCGTTTGGAAACCAAATCACGACCATCAGCTGAACAGACACACAGTGCTTTCTCACCCAGAACCACAGCCCTCCACTGTCCCTCTGACTGGCAGGGAAACTGAGGCCAGGGAGGAAAGCTCTTGGCTCAGCTAGGACGTCACAGCTGAGTGCAAGCCCGGCCCTCCCCCTCCCCGCCTCACAGGTCACCGCACGCCATCCTGGGGAAGGGAGCGTGTTTATCCAAAGACTCAACAGAGGGCACATGTGACCATCACAGTCAGGGACTGAGAGCAGGGCTCCACCTGGGGCCATACTCCCCACTGGGTGCCCTGGGCAAGCCGCTTACACCTCATCTGTGAAATGGGCACATTTCTTGAAGCTATTAAAACCATGGCACACATGAGTAAACATATCAGAGTAGTTCTGTCCAAAGCCAAAGAAATGAATTTTTAGTGACTTTCTGCAGGTATAAAGTCCCACGTACGCTTGGAGACTCTGAAGAAGGCCTCTATCTACGCTCTCGTCCAGATACACTTGTGTGCGCACAGCCACGGTTCCGGGTAGGAGCAGAGCGCCTGGAAGGCGGCAGAAGCCCTGGGACCGGCTGTTGCTGTCGCTGTAGCTCTCTATGCTGTCACCCCCACAGGCCTGGCTTCCGCGCACCCCCCACCCGCCCCTGTGCATGCAAACACACCCCTGCAAGCTGCCGGCCTGTCGTGCCCTGACTTCTGCTTGTGCCACCCCCACACCGCCCCATCCCGTGCGCAGACAGCCCCGCATTCACATGTCCACCTCGGAGCTCCTCGGGGACAGGGGTGGGCTTTCCTGCTCTGTCGAGGGTCGCCCCTCGGCCTGACAGACAACCGGGGTGCCCTTGTAGGGAAGGGGCTCGGGACGGGCGCTCCTACCGGAGGAAGCGGTTGAGGTCGCCGTGGCGCATGTACTCAAAGACCATGAGCAGCGGGCGGCCCTCGGTGCAGACCCCGAAGAAGCGCACGATGTGCCGGTGCTGCAGCACGGTCAGCAGCTGCGCCTCCCGCTGGAAGTCCTGCCTCGCGCTCTCGGACACCTCCTTCAGCGCCTGGACACCGGCCCGCAGGACTGAGTGTGGGGAGCGGAGGAGGGGGGTGCCCCTCCCCTGTGTACACCCGAGGGCCGCAGCCCGCAGCCCACGCCCCAGCCTGAGCTCCCGGCCCTAGAACGATGATGCTCCGGGACGTGGGGTTCAGGCCTGTGGGAACTCGGGGACAGGGTCTTACCTTGACAGCCACCAGCATCTTGTCCTGCTCTGGCAGCAGGTTGTGGCACTCGGCAAGGAAGACCTTCCCGAAGGCGCCCTCGCCCAGCTCCCACTTGAGCACGATGTCCCGGCGTTTGATGTGATGAACACCTGCGGGGGGGGTGTGCGGGGTCAGACCGGAGCCCCGCCGCGTCCAGAAGGACGGGCCAGCAGGGGCTGACCATAAGGCTTCGTACATTCCCCAAAGTCCCGTGCTGTGGTGTACATGGGGATGGGGAATGGGAGAGATGCTGCTTCGGGCCCGGGGCAGCCAAAGGAGAGGGTACGGGGCTTCTACACACATGCACACGCACACGCATACGCACACGCATACGCACACGCACACCCAGCCCCCCCCCCTTGACCCAGGAGAGCTCCTCACAGGCATCACTGAAGTACTGTGGGTTCTCGATGATGTGTCCTTGGAGCCCTGAACCTTTGCCCTCAGTGGGGGACAAGGAGCTGCCCCCTAAAGTCATAAAGTGCAGAGACATGGCCAATCCGTCCTCTGGAGCCAGAACGGCGGCGCCTGGGGGAACGACACAGCCTTATGGAGGGGTCACACCCCAGGTGCACACGCTGGCCGCTGTCGGGGTGCAGGGCACCAGGCAACCCCAGCCCAGACCCTGCAGGGGTGAGGCAGGGGAGAGAGGAAGCCAGCAGGGGAAGGGGAGGCACTCTCTCTGTTTGGCTCCTGTCCAACCCCAGGCCCTGTGGGGCCACCAAAGAACTCCCCCCCACCCCCGCCGAGCTCAGACCTCCCAGACCCACTTAGTGTTTGACTACAGTCCAGCCGCCAATTAGCAGCCGCCTCCTGACGCTCTCCCCACCGCGGCCCGACAGGCCCGCGCACCCCCACACATGCCGCGGCCCGGCCCTCGTCCACCCTGACACACACCCCCTAACTCTCCACCGTGTCCAAGCCCCCCACACGGAGGCCGGGGTCAGGGAGAGCCAGGGGCAAACAAAGCCAGCAGGATGGACGTGCACACAGCCCGCTGCCGCACCCCTACTCACGGCCAACCCCGAACTTGTTCCTCTGTCCACATCTGTTGAGCACCAGGAAGAGCGTGGAAAGGAAGAGGCAGGCAAAGACGGCCAGGCCCACCGCCACGGAGACCTGCGGGCGGGGGCACTTAGAGCCGAGCTCCGCCCCCTCCCTCAGAGAGCCCCCAGACAAACAGCTCCCCGTCCTGTGTCCGAGCCCCCCGAACAGCCTCCTCCTCCCCTGGGGCCCCGGGCCTCCGGGTCAGACCGCCAGACTCTGACCAGAAATGACTGTCACCAAGCCGCGAGCCCGGCCTCCCGATCCCCGGGCGGAGGCAAGCTCCCCCGTCTCACGCTTACCCCGAAAGGGGTTTCATCCTTCTTCTCCACAGGGTCTCCGGAGGTGCTGTTCGTGTCTGTGGGGACACAGGGCGGAGAGTGGGCTCAACACACATGGTGTCTCCTGCAGCAGCTCCCACCCCCACCCCCGCTGTGCCCCCTGCCCGGGCCTCGGCTTCAGGGACCGGACAGAACCTGCCTGCCCTCTTGCCCGGGCTACTCACCCACTGGCGAGAAGGAGACTGCGGTAGGGGGAGGAGAGAAAGCGGTCAGATGGCGGCCGGAGAGCCGTGAGGCTTCCCTCTCCCATTGCCCCCGCCCCGGACTCATCCCTTCCTGGGACGGGGCGTGGGGTGGAGGGGGTGGGGCGGCCGGGCCTCAAGGAGGAGAGGCCCCGGGCCCTTCTCCCGCGGCACCTACGCGCTGGTGCACCGCCCTGTCCTCGGCCAGCCCAGGGAGGGGGGGGGCAGCCCGGGGCTTCAGGGCTCCCAGGGCTCGGCGGAGGCAGGGCAGGGACGTCAGCGCAGAGCAGGACTCCAGAACCCCAGGCTCTTTTCCGCCCAGGACCAGGCACTCCAGCTGCGGTCAGGACCACAGCAGCGAGGGGCCCCGGGGAGGAGGGTCGTGTGCCGGGCTTGGGGTGGCCCTTGCACCGGGAATGGGGTCCTCAGGGTTGAACTCGAAAGGGTTGTCCATGAAGGCGGCCAGGACGGAGGCGGCCGCCTGGCCGGACGGGTTGGTGGCCAGCAGCGTGTAGTTGCCGTTGTTGACGTGGGTGGGCTGGTTGAGGCGCAGGCACCCGTGCCGCACGGTCTCGTTGGCCGCGGGCTCCAGGAACTCGGTGAAGATGAAGCTGGTCTCGTTGAGCACGGAGCCATTGAAGAGCCAGCGCAGGGCGGGCGCCGGCTGCCCGTCCACCGAGAAGGGGATGCACCAGTGGTGGAGCTCCACCGGCCTGTGCAGCTGCACGCTGGCGGGGACTACGGACCAGAGAGAGGGACAGCCGGAGGTCAGGGAGCAGCCGGAGGGGACCTGGCGTCTACCTGACAAGTCAGGGGGTTGGGGGGCGGGGCACAGCCAGAAATCAGGCGGCGGCCGAAGGGAAACTGGCCACCGGCCTGACGAAGTGCACAGGGAGGGAGCTCCTGAGGAAAGCTGCCAGGAAATCGCAAGTAAACCGAGCAGCGGGTGCACACAGCTCACAGGCTTGGAGAGCTTTTAGGTGGCCGGGAGTGACAGCCCCCAGCAAGCGGGGTCCCGGCCACGGAAACGAAACATGTGGTCTTTTGGATAAGGGTCCAGAAAAATGAAGGGCAGTTAAGCTTAAGTAGTGGGGAGAGGGCCGAAACATCAAACAAGCAAAAAACACGTAGTTAAAACGCTTTCAAAAAGGGGCGCCTGCCTTCGGCTCAGGTCACGGTCCCCGGGTCTTGGGATCGAGCCCCGCATCGGGCATCAGGCTCCCCGCTCAGTGGGCAACCTGCTTCTCCCTCTGCCTCTGCCCGCTGCTCATTCTCTCTCGCTTTCTGACAAATAAATAAAATCTTGAAGAAAAAAAATGCTTTTGGAAAAAAAATATGGGTTTGAAATAGACCCAACCTGGGGAAAGCAAAAGCTTCTTCTTCTTTTTTTTTTTTTTTTAAGATTTTATTTATTTGTTTGACAGAGATCACAAGCAGGCAGAGAGGCAGAGAGAGAGAGGGGGAAGCAGGCTCCCCGCTGAGCAGAGAGCCCGATGCAGGGCTCAATCCCAGGACCCTGGGATCATGACCTGAGCTAAAGGCAGATGCTTTAACCCACTGAGCCACCCAGGCGCCCCAGCAAAAGCTTCTTGATAATAGATACACAGATGTTGCCCTGGGGGCCCTACTCAGCAGGGAAGGACCCAATGAGCAAGAGATGCTCCCAGCATGGGGGGAGTGGGGGGGTGACTCTTACAAATACAATGTTGCATAGAAGAAACTAAGCCCAGAACAGAACTTGCTGGAGGGTCCGTCTCTATAATGTATAAGAACAGGGAAAACTAAGCCATACTGACAGGGGAGCACACGTGGGTACAATTATTTTTTAAAAGCAAGGAAACAGCTATCCCGGAAGTCAGGTCGGTACAGAGGAAAAGGGTGCGGAAAGGGAGTGCGTGTGTTTGAAAGAGCCAAAGAACAATGATTGTATAAAGTGTCAGTGTTCACACATCTATGCTAGATTTTACAACTAAAGAAGAAAAGTTGTGTAACGTACATGATCTAAAGTAATTTGTTGAGGCGCATCTGGGTGGCTCAGTGGGTTAAGCCTCTGCCTTCAGCTCAGGTCATGATCCCAGGGTCCTGGGATGGAGCCCCCCATCGGACTCTGCTCAGCAGAGAGCCTGCTTCCCTCTCCCCTCCCCTGCCTGCCTCTCTGCCTACTTGTGTTCTCTGTCTGTCAAATAAATACATAAAGTCTTCAAAAAAAAAAAAAATAAAGTAATTTATTGGCAGACTAGGGAAATTAGGCAGTGAGCCTAGAGGAGCGCTCAGGAGGGGAATTTGCTCTTGTCAAGCTCGGAGGGACAGCAAAATGGCTCCGACGGGTCGGGCAGGGAGCAACGCAGTGAGAACAGCTGGGCAGCCAGAGCCGAGGGCCTCAGGTAGCAGGACTTGGGCAGGGGGCCAGAAAGAAATCCATCCCCATCCCTCTGGCCTTGACGAGTCCTCGGGACTTCCCCCACAGGATCGGGTTTTCATGGGAATCTGGAAACAGCTGGGCGGGAGCCGCTCGGGAGATAGATACCTATCCCAGCCCCATCCTCCAGCCCCGACCCTCAGAGCCTCTTTCCAGGGAAGACGGGGTGGGGGGGGGGGGGGGGGGGGGGCGGTCACTGGGACTCACAGGAGACGTTGACCTGCACGGAGACTTCGGCCCGGCCCATGTCATTCTCTGCCCAGCACGTCACATTCTTCCTATTGAGGTCGCTGGTGACGTTGGCCAGGGTCAGCCCCAGGGATGGCGGGCCCCCAGATTGCTGGGTCGGGAAAGAGAAGAGTAAATGAGGAAGGGCGGCGCAGGCTTGGGTATGGAGGCAGGGGCTAGAGCCGCTGTCCTGGGGGCATCCCTGCGGCTCCGGCTCGGATGGAGAAGAGAGGAGGGGTGGAGGCAACGGGGAAGGGAGGAGGGAGAAGACAGAACACAGCCGAGAAAGGGCCCTTCTTTAGAGCGCGTGCGCAGACTACCTCCTGGAACATTGATTTAATGAGCCGAAAAAATCAAGAACATGACCCGTAGCCTCAAAACAGGAGCGGACTACCCTGAACGGGGACCACCGTCCCAGCAGCTCGGCCGATGTCCAGAAGGCCAAGGACCCAACAGGCACGAGTCATTCTTGCTCTGCGCGTGGTGCTGGCAGTTTCAGGCCCAGAGAGACCAGGGCAGCAGGCAGAAGTGGCCACAGCGCCCCGACCCCCTCTGGCAGATAAACGCAGAGCCTGAAGCTAGAGGCAGTGACTGGGCAGTGACGGGACTCTGAATCACCGTGGGAACACTGGATCAGGTTCAGGTTGTCTTCCTAGGAAACGGGGAACGCGTGCCAGCTACGTGACCTCGGGACAATTCCTAATCTTGCTGAACCATGGCTTTCTTGCCTTATAAGCCACGCAGGTAGACAAAATGATCCTTTCACGTGTTAGAAAGCTACTTCCATCACAATGACGGAAGGCCATGGAGCGGTGGACCAGCCTCATTTGTCTGGAAATTTCAGAAATGCGGAATCCCTTCGACTCAGTGCCGGGGGAGGAGACGTTTCCCCCGGACCTCCCCTGGAGTGGAAGGCTGAAGATGGGGAACAGCTCCCTCACCCTGACCAGGCTCTCGGTTCCAGCCTCCTCCAGGGGGAAGCCGGGCCCTGCTCCAAGCTTCTGTCTGAGGGCCCCCCTCCCCCAAATCCCTGTGGGTGCTGGGCAGACCATGGAATCAGCCCTATGAGCTGCTCCACCACCCTCCGGCCTCCTGCGGGTGCCCCTCCCCCCCCCAACCCAGTTGGGTGTGACTTTTCTATAGGAAGTTGCTAGAAAACAGAAGTAATAGCAAACATGGAAACTTCCCAAAGAGAAAAGCAAAACCCCGGAATTTCCCAAAACAGCTGAGCTAAGGTCTCCCCACTGGTGGTCACGGCCGACCTCTTGACTCTACTTGTCACCTTTCCGTCACTCACTCTTGTGGCTCTGCTCGGTGGCTCTGCCCCCCCCACCACCACCACTGCGCCTGCTTCCCTGGCCCCAGTGGCTCCTCTTCCTTCAATACTGTCCCAAGGGCCTCCAGCCATCCTGGGGGTACAGCCCCTCCCAAAGTGAACCCCTGGCCTGGCTCCTCCAAGGGGGTGGACCCTGTGTGTCCACCCACTGGGGGCCAGGTCGTTGGGTGGGCGTCACCTTCTGTTGGCCTCTGGTGACCTTGTCAACGAGGCCGGAGACAGCTGGGGCTACTCGGGGCTGCCACCGCCCGCTTGAGCACAAAGAGCCAAAGACACGTCTGCAAGACCGAGATAGCAGCCGTGGCCAGAGGCAGTGGAGACATCAAAGGTCATCACGTCCACCTCCTCAGCTGACAGGTAAGAAAACCAAAGTGTAGACAGATTTTCCGAAAGTCAGTCCAAAAACTCATTAGTGAGAAAGCTGGACCTGGACCGGGACTTTCTTTACTAACGAGCTCATCACACACACAAGAGGATCTGCTTCCAGCATCTCCAGACGATGATGGGAAGACCCCTGGGGACGCCCTGGATGCAGGACCACAAGCGCCGTTCAGACCCCCAGGCCTGTTCCCTTGCCTAGAAAACCAGTGATTGGGAGGGATGGTCTGGGGGTCCAGGGACTGTCTCTCCGGCAGCAGACACCATGTTCCTGGGGTCCCCGCTGGGCCAGTGCCCATCGTGAGGGCAGGTGTTTGCCGGCCCCACAGAACAAGCCTGAGCCCCGTGGGTCGAAGCGCATCTGTCCCTCCCTTACGTGCTTCTTCCTCACTGTCTCTCTTTCCCTGTCTTTGTCCCCTGCGTCCTGTCCAAGCGTCTCCCAGGGAGAGGGGGAGTGGAGGGACAGGGCAGCGAAGGGCTTCTCACCGTCACTGTGGCCAGCTCCTCCAGCTCAGTCAGGACCCAGCCGGCCCCCTCCAGGTCCCGCCCCTCCACCAGGCACTGCAGCGACACATCATCCCCCACGTCCACGGAGGTGTTGGGCATCTGGACCTTCAGCACGGGCACGCCTGGCAGCCCGGGGATGGCCAAGGGACGTTAGATCAGGGAGTGGTCTCTGAGCCCTCCCCCAGGGTGGTGCCTCCTCCCCCACCTGCCTCAGTGGCCCTGAGCCCCTCCTGGTGACACCCAGAGCCCCCCAACCTTCAGCACCCCCAGCTCTCGCCCGTGTCTGTTCCCCAGGCTCCTGCGCAGGGCTCCCTCCGCAGGCCTGTGGCTCCTCCCCACCCCTTATGCAGCCTCGGCACCTACCGCAGCTGGCATTGGACAAGAGGGCCAGCGGCCCCTGCCCGGGGCACTGCAGCTTCTGTCCGCGCACGCCACCCAGTCCCTCCTCCTCCCAGCGCAGCAGCCAGTGCACGGCACATGTGCAGTGCAGAGGGTTCCCCAACAGGACCCTGTGGGTACAGGGGACCAAGAGAGTCAGGGACCGGGCCAGGGTCAGGCTTATGGAGCCCCAGAGAACGAAGTAGCAGGTACAAGGGAGTGTGGGCAGACCCCAGGCTGGCAGATCCGGAGGTGAAGGACGGGCGACAGGGGCAAGGGGCCTCTTGAGCACCCCAGGAACAAGACGTTATTACAAGAAATAGAATCCAGAAAGCCCAGGAGCCGGCTGGGGGCTACATGGATTCCAGCAGGCTCCTCAGGAAGACAGGTGTGTGCGTGGGGTGCGGGCGACACGGGCAGCCGCGCACCCCGGCATAGGGAATGGTGCGCCCCCCCCCCCCCGCCCAGCGCATTCAGCCTTGGCCACCCAGCTCTCCCCCCACAACCTGGCCGCCCCCAGGGCGGGACGCCCCTCCAGTGGGCCTAACAGTCTCGGATGGGGTCACGGGCGTGGACAGAGTCCCCAAAGAGCAACCCCACCCACCGCCGCCCCTACAAGCAGAGATCCACACGCCCGCGCACGACGCACACACAGCTCTGGCCCCCCAAGAAGGCCCACACTCACAGCTCCTGCAGGGGGAGGCCCTGCACGGCTTTCCAGGAGAGAGACTCCAAAGCGTTGAAGGAGAGATTCCTGTGGGAGTTGAGATAGAGACGGCCGCCTTGAGCCACCGACCTTGCTCTGACCCAGGGAGAGGGAGGGAGGGAGGAGCCACGGGAAGCTGACATCTCACCCTCCCCCCAGTCCCCCCAACCCTGGCAACTAGGACCAGCCAAGGAGGCACTGGGGTGGGGACACGTTAGGCTCTTGGAGTCCCTTTCTTCTTGCTGGGACCGCGAGAGTTAACTCCACTTAACCCCCCCAGAACCCAGGGAGGGGGTCTCAGGGAACAGCCTGCTCTCCTCTCCCCCCTACCCTGGCCCCAGCTGGCAAAGTGCTGAGACCCCAGCTGGGGGAAGGGCCTCCATCTGTGCTCCCCTCCCCACAGAGCCCAGACGGGCCAGAGGAATAGGGGATGGTGGCGCGGATCTCAGAGGACTTCCGCAGCTGCCCCCGCCTCAGAGACCCCGGGGCCCCCAGGGATCGGACAGAATGCCCAGGCCAGCACCAGACACAGCTCAGTGTGGCGGTACAATGTCCCCTCCGGGAGTCTCAGAGCCCTCATCTGTAAAATGGGCTGCTGCTCCCTCTCGCCGTGCTGGCTGCCAAGACTCAGGGACGTGAGTATGCGACGTCTCACGGGTTCGCATTCCTAACCGAAGCCCCACTTTGTCATGAGGGAGGCGCCTAACGTCACCTTTTCTCTGTTGCAACATCACCAGACACAGCCAAGACTTTAGAGGACCCCAGGACCCTGCTGTCTGTCTGTCTGTCTGCCATGGTAAGAAGGAGGAACTGAACTGCTGGCCCCAGAGGCCAGAGAGGGGCTGCGAGGGACTCCAAGAGTCTCCATCCCCTGCCCGCTGCCGCCCCCGCCCGCCGCCTACAGAGGGGCAGCTGTGACTCCCGGGGGTGGGTAGGGTGACTGGCGGCCGATCTGATGGCCCAGCTCCCAGGCTCCCCCCGGGGGCCAGGAGGGGGTGGGAGGTGGCGTCCCCAGCCAGAACTTGGGGCACGCTCCTGCCCCTGACGTCCTTTGGACAGGTGTGTCTGAACTCCGGGAAGAAAAACGGGGCAGACGCCCCTGAGACGCATCCCTGTGGCATGAAGTGTGGGAGCAAGGGACACGGACGCCGCGGCTGATGGGGGTGGGGGTGGGGCTTGGGGTTTAGGGGGGTGGTAGGGTGAGGGGGTGGGGTCCCAGATCACCAGCATCCCTGAAGCTGCGGAGAAGCCCCAGGGGAATGGGTGAGGCCACGTCCCTGACCAGGTCGGGGCCTTCTTCACAGCAGCTGGGGTGTGGGGCACAATCCCAGCAGCCACCCATCTGGGGTCCCCCCCACCGCCCAGGGCTGGCCACTCACAGGCGACTGAGCCGAGGAGTGAAACGGAAGGCGTCGGGTGCCACGGAGCGGAGTCCACTCTTCACGATGGTGCTGGGAGGGCGAAGCAGGGTCAGCCCACAGGCCCTTTGCTCCTCGGGGCCCCCCCCCTCCGCCCACACCAGCCCCCAACCCCCAGTGTGAGCCCTGGACCTCCCATCCCCCTACAGGCTCCCCGGCTGCCTTGGACCCCAGAGACCCCTGAGCTTTCTGGTCTCCTCCAGTCCCTCCGCTCTCGGCCTCCGAGTCACTGGTCCCCCGGCCCTGCGCGGACCCCACACTGACAGCCCCTCACAGGTCTCGAAGCTCCCCCAGGCCCCGCAGGTGAACGGCCTCCAGACGCTGCAGATGCACTTGGTTCTCGATGTGGCTGTGGGGAGAGGGGGTGAGGGTCACAGGGGCCCAGGTCCACCCTCAAGTTCCCACGCCCACCTGCCTGCCTCCCTCGGCACCGCAAACGCAGGTGCGTGCACTCAGACACGCACAGCTGCACACACGCACCGGTCACACGCGACCCGTGCACATACAGATACATGGACACACATGTGTATGTGTCCTCACCAGCATGCAGACACACTCCACCCCTCGTGTGTGCACACACGGGCACACACACACACACATACCACCTCGCGCGTGTCCACAGGAGCCCTGGTACATGCATGGACACAGAGGCAGGCCTGTCGGCACGCTCCCACTGTCATGCCCGACACAGGTATGCGTCGGTCTCTCGTGTACAGCAGTGGCCCCACGTTCACAAACACACAGAACCCCATTCTCAGCTTAGGGGTCTGCTTTCCTGCCCAAGGCCTCTCCTCTTCGTGCTCAGAAATGGGGGTCACGCTGGGACTCCCGCTTCACAGAGACCGAGGCTCACTATGGCCCCACAGCACAGAGGGAACCCCGTGGGCATGTGAATCTGTGTGTTCCCAAACACACACTCCCCATCTGGGCTGACCACACCGCTGCACCCTTGCTCCCTCGTTCACCCACGTGCCCGCGTGCGTGCGCACGCACACACCCCTCCCTCAAAGCCACAGTCCCTCCCCACGCTCAGGCAGCAGCTCCGACTGCCCCCACCCTTCAGCAGAGCAAACAAGAGGCACGGAGGCTGTCAGAGGACCCCTTGAGCCCCTCCCTGCCCCAAGAGGGACCTGAGAAGGGGGACAAGGGCATTGGGCGGCTGGAGAAGGGACAGGGGTGGTGAAGAGGCACAGACAGGCGGCTCACAGGGCAAGACAATGATGGGAAGGCTCGAGGGGGGCATGAAAACACAGGTGGTGAACCAGAGACGCGGAGAAAGAGACAACGAGCAGGAAGAGACTAGCAGAGAGAGAGAGAGACAGGCCCGGGGACAGACAGATAAGGACAGGGAGACAGAGAGACACAAAGAGATCAGGACAGAGCACCACAGAAAGCCAGGCCGGGGCTGGGACAGAAGGACAGGTGTGCAGGGACGGAGGCTGCCGCCACCCTGGGGCCTGCCCAGCTTCGGGATCTGGCACGCCATGGAGTTCCTGAGAACTGGGGTGCCCTGCTGTGGCACGTCAGCGAACCCCCCCCACCCCTTGCACACACAGACATGTACACACGCACACTTGCCAGGGGCCTTTGACTCACTGCATCTTCTCAGAACTCTCCCCTCACGCTTCTCCCCTTCCCTGGCTGGACCAGGGGAAGGGGGGGACGCAAGCTGCGTGACCTCTCCCCCTCCCCCTACTTCCCAGCGGGGGGACCCCAGCTGCACCAGCCAGGCAGCCTTCCCCCAGTCCTAGGGAGCACTCTCCTGTAACTCGGCTCACCGAGTCTAGAGCTGGAGGGACCAGGGAGGGGTGGCGGCAGCCGCCGTGACCAAGCTGTCCGGCAGCACACTCAAAGCTGCCTCATTCGTTTGGATTCATCATCAATCTGTCTTTTCGAGTCCATTATCTCCTCGTTAGCTCTGCGGGTGAGGGAGGAGGAGGGGACGGGCAGGCGGAGGCTGGGGGTCAGGCCGCTGCCTCGCCCAGCAGGTCCGCTCAGCACCCCACCCTGCATGGCTCCTGGTCCCCAGCCTAGCCTGCCCATGCCCCCACCTCAAGGGGGGCTGGGCCCACTGGGTAAGGGAACAGGGACAAGAGCTATGACGGGAACATTCTGGAGCCTGGGCCCTGGAGTGAAGGTGCAGGGGGCTGAGGGGACAGGACTGGGCACAGCAGCCCCTCCCCTCCTGCAGAGCCTTAGCCCAGACCCAGACAAGGCCATCTCCTCTCCTTCTGGTCTCCCTAGGGCCATTAAAGAGAGAGATGGAGGACCTTCCCGTTAATTACCACGAGATACGGGAGGACCTCGCTGCCAATTATCACAGTCTGCTCGAGTAACTTCCAGACAGTGATGGTTCCCACCTCGGACGCCTTCCAACCCATCACCGTCGCGCCTGAGGCCAGCTCCTTGCTCACCCTCTAAGCCCCAGGCCGCAGAACAAGGATTTTTCTAGCAGTCCCTCCCCTCTTCTAGAAGTCTTGCTGGTCCCATCAACTACACAGAATACTCAAGCATTTTCCAGGCATCGCCCTGTGATGCTCGAGTACCTCTAGGCCAATTATCACAGAATACTCCCATAGGTTTCCCCAGCTGCCAACAAGTACTCCAGTATTTTGTAACCAATGACTGCAGGTTGTCAGAGTACTACAAAATGCTGGCGATTTCTCCCAGGTTGGGGCCCCGAAAAGAGGAGAGTCTGTCATCATGAGCCCTGGCTCTCTGTCCCCAGTAGGGGGATAAGGGTGGAAAGGGAGATGGGGCGGGGGCAGAGAAGCCAGCAGTCTCGTCCTCAGTCCCCAGATCAAGGGATATCGCGGACAAGAGACTGTGCAAACGGGAAGAGGGAGCTCAGCCGCCCCGCTGTGCCTCCGCCCCACCGCCTCCCTATTCCAGTTCAATCCCCAGTTCCAGAGGCCAGAGCTGGTGTTGCCTGGTCATGGCCAGCAGCAGGGTAGGGGCTGGCTTCCCCCTGGAAAGGGGCTGCGGCGGTAGGGGTGCCAAACGGAGGGGTTCCCCGCAGCTAGCCAACCCAGAGCTCAGGCTCCTCCTGTCTGCTCTCCAGAGGCTGCTTCGGGACGGCGGGGCTGGCTCAAACCGGGTCCACGGACAGCTCCCTTGCCCCGGCTGCGCCAGGCACCGTCCAGACGGTCACTGCCGTGGCGGTCGGGGAGCCACGGGGGCAGAGGCAGGCCCAGGTGCAGTCTCACGCCCCGCCCCGGACCCCGCTGGCCAGAGGAGAGCGCGCGCCCTCGGGGCCCGGCTACGCCCGCCTGCCCCCGCGCCCCGCTGCCGCGCCCCCCCGCGCCCGCTCCCCTGCGCCCGCCGGACACTCACAGCTCCGTCAGGTTCTCTGCGGCCGGCAGGCGGCGGAGGCTCTGCAGGGCCCCAGGCCGGGAGCAGCGCAGCCCCGAGGGGCCGTGAGGGCAGCAGACATCGGGGCAGGGCGCGGCGCCCGCGGACGCCAGCATCAGCCAGGCCAGCAGGCTGCCCGGCCCCGCCGCCCGGCCGTGTCCGCCCCGCTGCCCGCGCGGTTCGCCCCGCAGCATCGCGCCGGCCCCGCAGCCGTCCGTGAGCTCCCAGCCGCGGCCGCCGGGCCTCCCCCGACACGTGCGCCCGCCGCGCTAAAGACCCGACCGCCGGGAAGGGGCGGGGCCCGCGGCCCGCCCCGCCCCGCCCTGCCCCCTCTGGCTCCACCCCCACCCCGCCTGTCTCAGCCCCAACGCGGCCCCCACCCCTTTCGGGGGACCCCGCGCCCCTTCTCCCCCAAGCCCCCTCCCTCGCTCCAGAGGGGATGCCTTAGAGGTGTCTGCCGGGGTGGGCGCGGGGGCGGGAAGGGGATGCATTATTTCCCGCAGCGGGAAGCAGCCGCCTTTAGGGGGCGCGGAGATGACAGGGCGGGGGCAAGGTCACCATCGGGGTCATCCCCGCCGGCCCCCAGCCCCAGTCTCCCTCCTCGCGGCGCGCGCCCCTCAGGGAGTGTACGAGGTCACTTGGGGTAATGGGGTGAAACAGTCTCCAAACCCTAGGAGGAGAGGGGAAGGGACCCCAAAAGGATCCAACGCGGACCTGGGGCAAGAAAACACAGCGGGAGAAAGGAGTCGCCCCAAAACATTGGGAGAAGGGCCGGGCCAGCCGAGGCGTCCGCTCGCCGGAGGGACCACAGGGCGGCGCTAGAGGCCCGCGCGCAGGGGTGTGCGCTCCGCGGGGCGGGGGCGCGCTCTGCAGCCCGCTCCCAGCGGCGCCCCGGGGCCCCGCGACCGCCCCGACCCCGGCCGCTGGGGCCCCGCCGGGCTGGGCTGGCATCGACCGCCGCCCTGGCGAGAGCATCGACTTCCGCGCGGAGAAATGAATAGATCGGCTCTTAGCTCCTCGGACCCCGAGCCGCCGCGGTGGGGCTGGGCACCGTCGGTCCTCGCAGGCCGCGCCCCGGGAAGCCCCGGGATCCCCAGCGCCTCCCACGCCGCGTGCCTCGGCGGCGGCTGCAGGAGCCCGACCGTCTTAGGCCGGGGAGGGGGCGGTAAGGGCGAGCAAAGGGTCCCGGAGCAGGGACCCTCGGGCAGAGAGGGCAGGCGAGGGCCGCCCGGAGCGCCCACCCCTGCCCAGAGGACGAGAGAGAGAGAGAGAGAGAGAGAGAGAGAGAGGCGTGCGGAGGACTCTCCGCCGGGCCCGCTGCCCCGACGCGGACAGACAGACAGACCGGCAGCCTGGTTTGGGAAGGCGACCGGACAGAGGCAGGCCCAGGATCTTGGCTGTGGCCGAGGGACTTGGCTGGGACCGAGCCTCGCGCGAAAGCGGGCGTGGCGGCCCCCGGGTGGCTGCGAGGGGCCGGGAGAGGCGAACCGCCTGCGCGTTCGGGACCGGTTCGCGGTCCCGCCGGGGTTCAGCAAGCTCGCCCCGCCGGCGCCTGCCAGGAGCCACCCAGCGGGTGTCAGGGCTCCCGCCGCAGAATGTCCCCCCCAGCCCAGCCCAGCGCAGCCCCGGCCACGGCCCCCCTCCTCCGCCCGCAGCGCGGCCCCACGTGAGCGAGTCCGCAGGGGCGCTAGGGGAGCTCGTCCCCAGACAACCACCCCCTGTATTTTGGCCTTATTTCCCCCAACAGACCTGTCCCCCCTCAGTTGTCAGGCTAAATATTTTGGCTTGGCGGGAAGGGCGGAGAGAGCCGGAGGTCCCCGCAAGCCAATCCGTTTGGCCCTGGGGCGGGGAGGGCGGGGGCTGGGCGCGGCCCCCGTGGCCCGGAGATAGCGCGCGTCTCTGCGGCCACCTGCCGCTCCTCCCGCCCGGGTGCCCCGCGGCCGCGAGGATCCGGGCCGCTCTCCCGGGCGAGCTCCCCAGGCTTCGGTTCGACTCTTGCTCCGGGTTGGCAGGCCTCCTGGGCTGCCATTTGCTCGCAGCCTGCGAGCCCTTCTCCCTCTGGAGGCCTCTCCGCATCTGCTCCGTTGCGGCCTGCGTCTCCGTCCTCATCTCTCTGTCTCTTGGTTCGGACTGAGTCTCTGTCTGGGGCTGGGCCACAGGCTGCTGTCGGTGGCTGGCTGTGGCTGTCTTTGTGTCCCCGTGGCTCTCATTCCGTCTCCTGCTATCTCTGTGTGGGATTCCCCCTCGGTGGGTCCCTACGCTTCCCTCCCCCTTGAAGCCTGCCTCTCTGTGTCCCTTAGGGCTTGCCAGACCCCTTTTCTCCCCGGAGCCGTCTGCAGAAGCCGGGACTGGGCACGAGGCAGGGCTAGGACAATGGCAGTACCCAGGCTGGGCGCATGGGTAGCACACCTGCTCCTGACCCTCCTCTCCTTGGGATCTGGCCTGGACACACTAGAGGGTGAGTCGCCCAACACTGTCTCCTGGACCCCCATCTCCACCCCTCCCACACCCCCCGGCAAGCCCAGAGGCCAGACAACTGAGTGTCCAGCCGGAACACAGGTGTTTACCTCCTGCAACATGGAGACTGTGGTTAGCTCTCAGAAGGACTTCCCACCAGCAGGGGCAGTTAACTCTCCCACATAAGCATTTCCTCTCAGTTCCCTGGGATGCGAGAAGGACCTTGAGAGAGAGATGAAGAGATGCCCTCCATTCCCACTTATGAAACCCTGATCCCAGTATGCCTGAATGAGAATGGCAGGATGGAGGCAGAGTCTTAGGGCTCATGTCCAAGGCCACTGAACTCGACAGGCACCAGGATGGGATGGGTAGGTCAGAACTGGGCACCATGAACTAACCAAACCCATTGTGCAGACGGGGAACTGAGGCTCAGAGGACTGGGAGGGAAAGCTGACCAGTGCCCAGGGCCTGGTCCCATGGGCCCCCACACTCAGGGCCCCCACACTAGGATGGAGGATGCCTTACACTAGCCCTTCTGGTCAGAGGCTTCCCGTGTGCAGAGTTTGGGAGGGGAAGACAATCTAGACCAGGGGGCCCACATGGGGGTTGCGGGGAGCCTGGTGGGGGCCGGGGAGGGGAACAGAAGCTGAGCGGCAGGATTCCAAAGGGGAAGGATTAAGAGCGCGGCCTTCCCCAACCCCACCATCGCCTTCCGGACTGAGACGGTTCAGGGTCCGGCTCTGTGTGCCCAGATGGCAGGTCCGTGACACCCTCAGACCAAGGGCTCCCAGGAGCAGGTCGGAGACAGGAAAGCTGCAAATGGGTTGGGGTCAGGGGTCCCCCCCACCCCCGGAACAGCACTCGGTGGGAAGGCATTGCCGGCAAGGAAGAGAGAGCCCTCCCCTCCCCTCCTCCACTCTGCACCAGGACAGGCTACCACGGATGCCAGCCAGGAGCACGGTTGTCAGGAGGGGGCACGTCCCTGGGAGGGGCCCGGAGGGTGGCGTTTGCTTGTTTGGTCACAGGGGACCCAGATGTCCTGTTCCCAGTGCAGCTCTGTGCAGGGCCGTGGCCTGAGGAGAGGCAGGCAGGGGTTAATCTGTGAAGGTCGAGGATTTGTTTTTCCAAATGACTCCCATCAGGGGAGCCCTAGAGAGGCAGGGGCATGAGGAAAGTGGCATGTGGGCGCCTTGTAGGCCCTGATTGGCCTTTGCCTGGAGAGCTAGAAGTGTTTCTCATTCTGTCTTGGGCGGGGGAGGCGTGCGCGCGCCCGTGTGTACCTGTGTGTGCTCAGACACACACACAGGAACTGGGCAGAGCCAAGCACGGAGACCCTTAGGGATGACAGGGAGAAGGTGTGATATAAGCCCCAGGGGGCCGCCTCCTCAGCGGGGGCTGGGCAGGGGTGGGGGAGTGGGGGAGTGGGGGTGGGCTGTGGCAGAGTGCCCAGAGCCAGGCAGGGAGCGAGGGAGAGGGAGAGGCTAGCCAGCCGAGCAGGCTTGAGGAGAGAAAGGCCGAGCAGATCAAGAATTCAGACTTGCATCTCCTGCTGCCGAAGGAGCAAAGTGAGAGCACCCTTTGGGCCCAGGTACCCAGCCCGCTCCGGGGACTGGTCCTTGGTGCCTCGGGGAGAGAGACGAAAGTGGGCCTGGGTCAGAAGAAGGCGGACACACCCCGGTCCCCAGGAGAGGAGCGGACTTGGGGACCAAATGTCCGTGGATTCAAACTATGGTCCCGGGTGTCTCTAGCCCTGGACTGAGCGCCGTGCAGGGACACGGTGCTGACCAGCAGCGCCCCACCCCCTCCCTAGAGGGTGACAGAAACATGGATGGCACCTGTGGGTGCCAGGGCCGGTGCCGCCCAGCCTTGGGGGGGAAGTGAGTGACTCAGGCCAGGATCGGAGGAGGCGGGCTGGACCTGCGGTTCGTGGGACGAGCGCTGAGTGTGTGGCCAGGCCAAGGAACCCCGCCGGGGCTGGCGTAACTCGTGTAGGCCTGTGTGTGTCAACGCCGCGCCATGTCAGCCTGAGGGATTTTAAGTTTGAACTTCCGGCGACGGGGAGCTGGAACGTCCCTTCCAGCGTAAAGCAGTGCGGGGAGCAGACACGGGGCTCCCTCAGGCCAGGCTGGGAAGGGAGGAATGAGGCGCTGGTCTCAGCCGTGGAATCCGCTCGTTGGTCAGACATTGCCCGAGCACCGGCTTCGTGCCAGGCACTATCCCAGGCACCACGGAGACAGCCATGAGTCATTCCGAGATCCCTGCCCTTCTGGAGCTTACCGTAAACAAAATAAGGAAATTCTATATTAGCCAGTGTAAAGATTTAAGGAGAAAAATAAAGTAGGGAGCGGGGGGCAAGGGGTATTTAAAAGGAGGGTTAGAGACGGCCTCCTTGAGGAGGGGACATTTGAGCAGAGACTTGAAGGAAGTGAGGGACCATCTAGAGGGAACAGTGTTCTAGTCATGGGGAACAGAAGGTGCAAAGGCCTCAGCGCAGAAGCTTGGCTGACCTGTTTGAGGAACAGCAAAAACGTCAGTGTGGCTGAAGAAGAGAGAGCAGGGGATGGGGTCAGAGAGGCCGCAGAGGCCTTGCCAGCGGGGACATGAACTTGAAAGAGGTGGAGGAATGGGAGCCCACCTTTTTTGAGAAGACCCTTTGGCTCTCCAGGGCAGAATAGACCAGGAGGGCACCCGGGCGGCAGTGGGCCCTTCAAGCTGCCGGGAGCCTCAGAAGCCGGGGAGGAGGCCACAGCAGCGCCCTGCTCCCGGGCGATGTCCTGCTCCCGGAGAGGCTCCCCTTCCCCAAATCTTCCCCAGGCAGGATGGGGTGCCGGGCCCGAGCTGCACTGACGGCTGCTGCCGCCTGTGCCTACAGTGTGTCCCAGCCTGGACATCCGCTCGGAGGTGGCCGAGCTGCGCCGTCTGGAGAACTGCAGCGTGGTGGAGGGCCATCTGCAGATCCTGCTCATGTTCACGGCCACCGGTGAGGACTTCCGCGGCCTCAGCTTCCCGCGCCTCACTCAGGTCACGGACTACCTACTCCTCTTCCGCGTCTATGGCCTGGAGAGCCTGCGGGACCTCTTCCCCAACCTGGCAGTGGTGCGCGGCGCCCGCCTCTTCCTGGGCTACGCACTGGTCATCTACGAGATGCCGCACCTGCGGGACGTGGGGCTGCCGGCGCTGGGGGCTGTGCTGCGCGGGGCCGTGCGGGTGGAGAAGAACCAGGAGCTGTGCCACCTCTCCACCATCGACTGGGGCCTACTGCAGCCCTCACCTGGCGCCAACCACATCGTGGGCAACAAGCTGCGTGAGGAGTGTGCGGACGTGTGCCCCGGCGTGCTGGGTGCCACCGGCCAGCCCTGCGCCAGGACCACCTTCGGCGGGCACACTGACTACAGGTGCTGGACCTCCAGCCACTGCCAGAGAGGTGAGCCCCAGCCCAGAACACCAGCGGGGGTGGGCGCACAGGGAGGGCAGGGCCGGTGGGGTGGGCGCTGGGCGGCCACAGGATGGGTCAGAAAAATTCAGTAACTGAGTTGGCACAAGGTCATCAAGGGACCGTGCAGGACAACAGCCAGGAGTCAGGGAGAGGGGACAGGACATGTGTGAGGTGGGCATGGGGGAGGGAAGCCACACGGGGCAGCGGCTAAGTACAAGGCCAGACGGCCTGGGCTCCGTCCGGTCTTAGCTGTGTAACCTACTGGCTTCGCTCGCGGTGCGTGTCTGAGCTCGTCCCCTCATCTGTAAGGTAAGCGTGGGGTCGTTAGGGGCAATGGGCTATTCTCTCAGCATTAGGCCAGTGCCTGGGCCCTGGCGGGGGTTCTCGGTTCCTGATAAAGGGGTCCTAGCACAGGTGATGCAGGGCAGGCCGGCCGTATTTGGGGGGAGGGGAGCCAGGTGGGCGGGGAAAGGAGGAGCCCCCTGAGGACAGCACAGTGGGGTCTTCCTCAGCGAGTCAGGGGCCTGGAGAGAAAACGGAAGGAAGGAAGCAGCGCAAAGGGGGAAGCGACAGGAGGAAACAGAAGTTACAGGGGAGAAAAGGAAAAGCTTCCAGAAGCTAGGACCAGACCTGGCGTCCCCAGCCCTCACCCAAAGCCTCAGCGTCACAGCAGAAGTGTAACCAGATCCCTTCTGTGTCCGCTGGGCCCCACGTGCCCATGCCCCTGTGTTGGCTGTAAACACCGTGGCTGCTCGTCCCCTCTCATATACAGTATCAACACGCCCTCGCTGACCCCACCACACACCCGCTCCCAGACAGCAGGCTGCCACCCGCACACTTCGCACACCTTGGGCCCCCACCCCCCACCCCCAACGGCGGCCGCTTTGGGTGGCCCCCACCTAGGGCACAGAGCCAGGGAGGGTGGAGGTGTGGACAGGTGAGATGAGGGGGGGTGCCCCCTCCCTGCACACACACTCACAGGCCCACCGGCCCCAGGCCTCACTGCCCAGGAGAGGGGGCGGGTTCCCCCGGCACCATGCCCAGTGACGAGCTGAGCACCGGGCCCAGACAGGACAGCAGGCTGGGAAGAAGCAGTCCAGGTAGACAAGGTCATTGCTCCATCCTGAGCTCTGAACCCCCACCAGGTGCTGTGGGCAATGGGAAGCCACAGAGAGGGGCCATGATCCTGGTCCTCAAGAGCCCCATCTGGGGAAAAGCAAGCCAGCAGCCACTGTCATCTGCACTGGAGGAATCTGGATGCCACCCTTCAGTGTTATCCCAGGGGAGGGGTTGGCACCGGGACGGGGGTGTCGGGGGGAGGCCTAACTCCGCACTCTGTCCACAGTGTGTCCCTGTCCCCATGGGCTGGCCTGCACAGCTTGGGGGGAGTGCTGCCACTCCGAATGCCTGGGGGGCTGCAGCCGACCAGAGGACCCCCGGGCCTGCCTGGCCTGTCGTCACCTCTACTTCCAGGGTGCCTGTCACCGGGCCTGCCCTCCAGGCACCTACCAGCATGAGTCCTGGCGCTGTGTCACGGCAGAGCGCTGTGCCAGCCTGCGCTCTGTGCCCGGCCGCGCCTCCACCTTCGGCATCCACGAGGGCAGCTGCCTGGCCCAGTGCCCCCCGGGCTTCACCCGCAACAGCAGCAGGTGAGTGTAGGGCATGGGGGCACTCTTGGATCAGTGAGGGGGTCCCCACTGGTCCGGGGCTCACTCCACACCTCCGCTTGCCCCTGCTAGCATATTCTGCCACAAGTGTGAGGGGCTGTGCCCCAAAGAGTGCAAGGTGGGCACCAAGACCATCGACTCCATCCAGGTGGCACAGGACCTGGCGGGCTGCACCCATGTGGAGGGGAGCCTCATCGTCAACCTTCGCCAAGGCTGTCAGTACCTTCCTCGGGGCACACCTCTGCCCCTGGCCATGCCCCTGACAGTGACCCAGATAAAGCCCTGCTTTCTGTCACCCTTGGTCCCAGTCCTCAGGGCCCCCTCCCTGCTACCCCTGCCATCAGCACCTTCCCCCCCACTCCCCCTGCCAGCCATACACCTCCCCAACCCGGCTCCAGCCCTGTCTTCCCCGGTTCCAGATAACCTAGAGCCGGAGCTACAGCAAAGCCTGGGGCTCATCGAGACCATCACTGGCTTCCTCAAAATCAAGCACTCCTTTGCCCTCGTGTCCCTGGGCTTTTTCAGGAACCTCAAACTAATCCGAGGGGACGCCATGGTGGATGGGTAAGGGGTCAGAAACAGCCTCTGACCAGCTCCCGCTATCACATGTCCTCCCTAACATTCCCCAAACAGGGGGAGAGAGCATGGGCTCTGGAGTCAGCTCTGTGGCGTATGTGTGACACTGGGTAGGTTACTTAACTTCTGTGGTCCTCAATTTTCTCATCTGTAAAATGGGTTTAATATAACACTACTTCTTTCTTTCTTTCTTTTTTAAGATTTTTTATTTATTTATCTGACAGACAGAGATCACAAGTAGGCAGAGAGGCAGGCAGAGAAAGAGGAGGAAGCAGGCTCCCTGCTGAGCAGAGAGCCAGACATGGGGCTCGACCCCAGGATCCTGAGATCCTGACCTGAGCCAAAGGCAGAGGCTTAACCCACTGAGCCACGCAGGCGCCCCTAACACTACTTCTTTCTTAGGGTTGTTGTGAATATTACTTACATTGTTGTGTGCAAAGCACTTAAAACAGTGCAGGGAACACATATATTCTATATCGTTTATGGTGACATCAGACTCCACATAGGTCACCACTGCTTTCTGACGCTCTCAACAGCAGAGCGAGACCACCTGGGTTTGAAACCCATCCCCGCCACCTACCAGTCAAGACCTACCTATAGCATAGCTAGGAGTTTTCAAAACGCGGAGAATGTTTTGTTTTATTTTATTTATTTATTTAGACTTTATTTATTTATTTGTTTGTTTGTTTGTTTATTCACGAGAGACAGAGAGAGAAGCAGAGGGAGAGGCAGACTTCCTGCCTGGGATGACAACCTAAGCCAGAGGCAGATGCTTAACTGACTGAGTCACCCAGGCGTCCCTGTTTTATTTTATTTTGTTTTGTTTTATTTTACTTATTTACAAGAGAGACAGAGAGAGAGAGAATGAGAGAGCACGCACCTGTTCGTGGGCCGGGAGTTGGGGGCCAGCAGAGGAAGAGAGAGGCTTCACACCAGAGTAGAGCTCTAGAGGGGTTTTGAAATCACCAGCCTGAGATCATGACCTTGAGATCACCACCTGGAGCCAAAGTCAAGAGGGCGTTCAACCCACTGAGCCCCCCAGGCACCCCCAGAGAATTTTTACATTATCATCCAGCTGAGTGGTTTCTCATGTCTCTCCTAAACTGCTGTGGACCCCCAGGGGTACCCACACTCCAGCTGGAGAGACATAGCCCCAGGCTGAGGGCCCCTTCTCTCCTGTGCCCCCAGCTCAGCCCCTGCAGGAGGGGCCCACAAGGCGCTCGGGTTCCCCACCCTTTGCCTCCACCTCCCCTGCAGCGCAAGGTCTCTCCCCCACCCCCACCCCCCCGCCCAGGAACTACACTCTGTACGTGCTGGACAACCAGAACCTACAACAGCTGGGGTCCTGGGTGGCTGCGGGGCTCACCATTCCCGTGGGCAAGATCTACTTCGCCTTCAACCCTCGCCTCTGCTTGGAGCACATCTACCGCCTGGAGGAGGTGACCGGCACTCGGGGACGGCAAAACAAGGCCGAGATCAACCCCCGCACCAATGGAGACCGCGCCGCCTGTGAGGCCCGACACCGCAACCCCACAGCTAAGGACCCCCAGAAACCCCGACGCGCGCACGCGCACCGAAACACACCAGACACGACCCCGGGGTGGGGGTGGGGGGCGTTTGCCCCGGACGACGTGATAGGTTCTCTTCGGGGGCCGCGCCGCGGGTGGCCTCCGCCGGGTCAGGGTGGGGGCTCGGAGCAGGCGACTCGGGCCGAGGCAGACGCGGCTGACAGCAGGTGTTGGCCCCTCGCCCCCCCCAGGCCAGACTCGCACCCTGCGCTTCGTGTCCAACGTGACGCAGGCCGACAGCATCTTGCTGCGCTGGGAGCGCTACGAGCCGCTGGAGGCTCGCGACCTGCTCAGCTTCATCGTGTACTACAAGGAGTCGTGAGTGCCGGGGGTGGGGCTAGAGGGGCGGGGCCAGAGTCCCCCCTCTGTGGGCGGGGTCAGACCTGGTCCCGCCCATCTGTTCCCAAATGCAGCCAGGTGAGGGGTGAGGACAGAGCGCTGGGGTGCAGAGAGGCAAGGAGCCAGGACCCCTAAGTCTCACTCCCTTGTAGGGCCCACGCCTGTCTCTCCCTTCACCTTATTCACCCCTCCGTGCCTCAGTTTCTCCTCAGCAGTGAAATGGAGAGGACAGTCAGGACTTCTGAGAGACCAGGAGAGGCGCCCCGCTGGGAAGGCTCGGATAATTAAACTTCAATTCACTATGTTAATGTTCTGTGCTGACCACAGGCTCCTGCCCCAGCAGCGGTTTGGGGAGCACCCACTAATTTGGCCAGGTTTATGCAGAGCTCTGCCAGCATTTCATTAAAACCTAAGGAAGGGAGGGAGGCGGGACAGCCGAGGACGGGCTGGTTTTGCTTTGGAGAGAGCGGACTGACCGTAGTAGGAGGGACCGTGGCTAGACCACAGGAAGGATCGCTCCAAAAGCATGGCTAGGAATCAAAACAAGAATTCTTAGAGGAGAAAAGTGGGTTCGGGATGGCAGGCCGGGAGGGCGGCGTGGGAGTGTTTCCATGTCTACAGTCGACAGAAGAGGGAGACACCTAGCTCGGAAGCCTTCCTGTGGATTCAGATGGGGGGGGGTCTTCGTTTCCCACTAGCACAGGGCCTGGGGGAGGAAGGAGGGCCTGGCAATGGCGCCAGGCCGGCTCAAATGGCCAAGGCTCTCCTGGGCCTCATTGGGAGGTGACGGTCCCCAGCATGGGGAGCTGGAGGGTTTGCTAAATACAGACTCCTGGGCCCCCTCCCCACAGATTCCGAGTCAGTTAGTCATGGGGAGAGCCCGAGAATCCACATTTCTAACAAGCTCCCAGGTAATCCTGGTCCATAGATCACACTTCGAAGAACACTAAAGTGGGCTGGACGTGTGCACAGCACCCCCTGCCTGGCTCGTGCGGCTCACAGTCCACACAGCTGTACCCAGCTGCCTCTGGGCTCAGAAGGTAGAGAATCCTAAGTGTCCTTCAGGAAGCTCCCCTAGCATCATGGCCTCACAGCCTGACTGTGGCTTTGCTGGCTCAGACCTGCTGTGGGTCCTGGCCCAGTCCCAGCTCTCAGCACACCCACCCACTGGGTGCTCCCAAGGAGCGGGATGCCTTCACACACACTGGAAGAATGACAGTGACCTTCTTATGGTGGTTCAGAAAGGGCGGGAGTGCTAGAAACTGGGCTGGGGCTGAGCCGCCCCTCAGCTCTAGGGATGGGGTGTTCAGCCCATTCCAGAACGCCACAGAGCACATAGGTCCAGACGCCTGCGGGACCCAGAGCTGGAACCTGCTGGATGTGGAGCTGCCCTTAAGCCGCACCCAGGAACCCGGGGTGACTCTTGCACCCCTCAAGCCTTGGACACAATATGCAGTGTTTGTAAGGGCCATCACACTGACCACCGCTGAGGACAGCCCCCACCAAGGAGCCCAGAGCCCCATCGTCTACCTCCGAACCCTGCCGGCGGGTATGCGGAAGACTTTGAAGGGGGTGGGAGCTGGATACCTGAGCCCTGTTGGGAACGCGGGAACCCAGGCACCAGAAATAGGGAAGCTGGGTCTTTCAACACCAGGCCCCTAGGGACTGGGAAGCCAGATGTTTGAGTCCTGGAGAGAACAGAGGGCATCGGCCTACGGTCCTAGAGACGCTGTGGGTGGGAGAGGGCTGGGGGAATACTTGAGCCAATTCAAGGGCCTTCCAGGGCTGTGGGAAGGCCAGGATTCTGCGTTCCAGGAAGGGGAGGTTCCTTGGGAGAATGCGAAGGGCTTGGACCCCAGAGAAGGGCCAGTACCAGACAGTACCAGAAAGGGGAATCCGCGGCGCCTCAGTCGCACCTACCTGCGTCCCCAGCGCCCACGGTGCCCCAGGACGTCATCTCCACGTCCAACTCCTCCTCCCACCTGCTGGTGCGCTGGAAGCCGCCGACTCAGCGCAACGGGAACATCACCTACTACCTGGTGCTGTGGCAGCGTCTGGCGGAGGACGGCGACCTCTACCTCAACGACTACTGCCACCGCGGTGCGCAGGGCAGCGGCGCAGGCCGGAGGGTCGGGGCGGCGGCGCCGGGGGGCTGTCCGTCTGACCGCGCCTCTCCCCCGCGCCGCACCAGGCTTGCGGCTGCCCACCAGCCACAGCGACCCCCGCTTCGACCGCGAAGACGAGGAGCCGGAAGCCGAGACGGAGCCCGGCTGCTGCCCCTGCCAGCACCCCCCTCCCGGGCAGGTCCTGCCGCCGCTGGAGGCGCAGGAGGCCTCCTTCCAGAAGAAGTTCGAAAACTTTCTGCACAACGCCATCACCATCCCCAAGTGCGTCCGGCGCCGGGGGCGGGGGCGGGGCGGGCCTGGTGGGCCTGGCGGGGGCGGCGGGGGCGGGGCGGGGGCGGGGCGGGGCGGGGGCGGGGGCGGGGCCTGACGCAGCCCTCCCTGGTCTCCCCAGATCCCCCTGGAAGGTGACGTCCATCCATAAGAACCCTCACAGGTGAGCCGGGCGGGATTGAGGGGTGGCGGTCCCGGGGCGCGGCCGCGGCTCTGACTCGCGCCCTCCCCAGGGACTCGGGGAGGCAGCGCCGGGCCGCCGGGACCCTCCGGCTTGGGGGAAACACCTCGGATTTCGAGATCCAGGAGGACAAAGTGCCCCGGGAGCGCGCAGTGTTGAGTGGCCTGCGTCACTTCACGGAATATCGCATCGACATCCACGCCTGCAACCACGCGGCGCACACCGTGGGCTGCAGCGCCGCCACCTTCGTCTTCGCGCGCACCATGCCCCACAGTAGGTTCTCCCCCCGCCCCGCCCCCACCCGCGGGACTCTACCCAGGTAGTGCCCCAACGTTCCACGTCCCCACGTCCCCAGTCCCCACAAGCCCTGAGGTTCCTGGACCCTCGAGATTAGCCCCCAGGCGCCCGGACGTGAAGCTGAGGGGCGGGGCTGCTGCTGCCCTCTCCCGCAGGAGAAGCCGATGGCATCCCAGGGAAGGTGGCCTGGGAGGCGGCCAGCAAAAGCAGTGTCCTCCTGCGCTGGCTGGAGCCACCGGACCCCAACGGACTCATCCTCAAATACGAAATCAAGTACCGCCGCTTGGGAGAGGTAGGTACCCGCGGGAACCCCCAAACCCGGACCCAGACGGCATGTCCGCCCTGTTCCCAGCCAGCTGTTCTGCCCTGCCCTCAGGAGGCCACCGTGCTGTGTGTGTCCCGACTGCGGTACGCCAAGTTTGGGGGCGTCCAGCTGGCCCTGCTCCCCCCTGGAAACTACTCTGCCAGAGTCCGGGCCACCTCGCTGGCAGGCAATGGCTCCTGGACAGAAAGCATCGCTTTCTATGTCCCCGGCCCAGGTAGGGGTGGCCTTGGTCCCAGACATGCACCCCCACAGCCCCAGCTGGGTCCCCAGCCACGTCTCCTGTGGTTTCTACCACAGGAACGTGGTGGCCACTCCACCGGGTCCCTGTTCTCACTTCCCACGGTGAAAACAGAAGTGTCCTCTACCCTCTGACTTCTCCATCTTTGACCCTACCATCTGCTGCCCTCTGACCACCAGAGGAGGAAGACTCCGGGGGGCTGCACGTCCTTCTCACTGTCACCCCCGTGGGGCTCATGCTGCTCATCATTCTTGCTGCCCTTGGTTTCTTCTACGGCAGGAAGAGGTGACGACGCCCGGTCCCACCGGTTCCCATCCCCCCCTCCCCCCCCCCCCCCCCCCCCCGCCTCCAGCCCTCATGACAGGGTCGGTCCCTGAAAGGTGGTATATGAGACCGGAAGAGAACATTCCTTAGAAGCAATAACATCCCCTGAGGGCAGCATGGGGGAGACCCCCTTTCAGTCTGAGGGACCAAGTTTCCCTGATGTTACCAGTGCAGGTCTTCCCTCCGGGGACTCCCCAGTCTGGGCGCACTGGGAGTGTTCATTTGGTCACCGTGTTCTCAGCCAAGGAAGCAGGGGAAGAGACAGGAGACCCCACCAAGTGCCCTGGGTTGGTTGGTGCCAGATGCCCTGGGGCTGAACACAAGAGGGAAATGGAGGCAGAATTTTGATTGGCCGGCTTTTAAGGATGAGCGGAGGAGGCAGGAGCCGCCCTCCTCCTGTCCTCCCTGTCCGCAGTCCGTCAGATCCCAGACCCCGGGCCTACGACAAAGACCCGCTTGGAAACTGTCTGGGGCTCCCCAGGGACGGCCTGGCCTGGGACGGGAGGACGGGAGGAAGGGGCTTCGGTCCTCCTGGCAGTACCCTCGTTCGCGTTCTCTGACATTGCTCCTTCCTGAGGACCCTTCCAGCCTGACCCCCCCCCACCCCCCTTGCAGAAGCAGCACCCTGTATGCCTCTGTGAATCCGGAGTACTTCAGCGCCTCTGAGAGTAGGTCCGGGAGTGGCGGGACAGGGGTGTGGGAGAGGAGGGGCACGCTCCGGGAGACTTTCTTAGACAAGGCCGCCTTGGGACCCAAGCCTTTCCGAAGAGGAGAGAGGCGGGTGGGGGCGCGGCAGAGGCCGTGTTCCTGCCCCATGACTCGCACCTCCTCTCAGTGTACGTCCCTGATGAGTGGGAGGTGCCTCGGGAGCAGATCTCCATAATCCGGGAACTGGGTCAGGGCTCCTTTGGGATGGTATACGAGGGGCTGGCACAAGGGCTGGAGGCCGGAGAGGAGTCCACACCGGTGGCCCTGAAGACCGTCAATGAGCTGGCCAGTCCACGAGAACGCATCGAGTTCCTCAAGGAAGCCTCTGTCATGAAGGCATTCAAGTGTCACCATGTGGTAAGGAAGGATCGGGGACACTGCCAGGGTAGGGTCCATAATTACGGTGAAAGTCACATGATAAGAAGGATAGGGTCAAGGATGAGGTCAGGGTGCCATCAAGGTCAAGGTTGGGACTGAGGTAAAAGTCATGGTTAGGGTTAGAGTTAGAGTGGTTAGGTTAGAGTCATGGTGGGGCCATGGCAGAATCATGGCTAGGGCTGTGATCCGTCATCAATGGGGTTCAATATTGAGCGTCTAGATCATTATGAGGGTCATGATTGGGATCAAGGTCAGAATTGGGTGAATCCTGAAGATTGGAATGACAGATACGATCAAAGTCATGGGTTAGGGTCAGTATCATTGGCAGATTAGAATTAGGATTACGGTCATGGTTGGGTTTAGGGTCAGGGTTGGTGTCAAGGTCAGCTGGTGGTCACAGTAGGGCAACATTTTGGCCAGGTGAGTAAAGGGTCAGGGTGTTGGGTGGACCAGCAACCAGGCTCTTTGTCCGTCCCAGGTACGTCTCCTGGGTGTGGTGTCCCAGGGCCAGCCAACTCTGGTCATCATGGAGTTAATGACCCGGGGGGACCTCAAGAGCCATCTTCGATCTCTGCGGCCCGAGTCAGAGGTGGAGACCCAGAAGACCCTGGCCACGGGGCTGGGGAGTTAGAGAAGACATGGGCACAATTGTGGGGAGATGGTTGGGCAGGAGTCCAACCTCTAGGTTCCTTCTTCATCAGCCCCCTCTCTTGGCCCTAGAACAACCCGGGGCTCCCACGGCCAGCGCTGGGAGATATGATCCAGATGGCTGGTGAGATTGCAGATGGCATGGCCTACCTTGCTGCCAACAAGTTTGTGCACCGAGATCTGGCGGCCCGGAACTGCATGGTGTCCCAGGACTTCACTGTCAAGATTGGGGGTACAGACGGTGCTGGGCGGGCATGGGGCAGCCTGAGGAACACAGGGACTCTCCCTAAGCTGGGCTGGGAGACTCAGGCCCACCCGACAGCCTGTCCCTCACAGCCTCTCCGTCCAAGGCCAGAGGTCCTGGGGCGGGATGATCTCAGGTTCTTTGAGCGCTCACATTCCAGAATTCTTGGAAGCTATGGAGGGGGAGAAGGCCAGGAGAGGTACCCCTGGGCCAGGGGCTGGCATGTGCTTCTGCTGCCCCCATCCCTGTCCACCCTCACTTTCCAGACTTTGGGATGACTCGAGACGTGTACGAAACTGACTATTACCGCAAGGGTGGGAAGGGGCTGCTGCCCGTGCGCTGGATGGCCCCCGAGTCCCTCAAAGATGGAATCTTCACCACGCACTCGGATGTCTGGTGGGGGCTGGCTGGAGCAGAGGGTTTGGGGGATGTGGAGGTGGGGTCCGGGATGAGGCCTGGATGTGCTGAGCAGCGTGCAAGGTGCTGGGCTCAAGCCCTTCTGCATGTCCTCCAGGTCCTTCGGGGTGGTGCTCTGGGAGATCGTGACCTTGGCCGAACAGCCCTACCAGGGCTTATCCAACGAGCAGGTGCTCAAGTTTGTCATGGATGGTGGGGTCCTGGAGGAGCTGGAGAGCTGTCCCCTTCAGCTGTAAGTCACCCCCCACCCCACCCCTTCCTCATCCCTGCTCTGTCTACCCACCCTGCCCCCATGACTCTGGCCCGCCTCTTCTGATGCGCTCCTGTCCGCCGGTCCCCAGCGGAGTCTTCCCCACTGCAGCCCTGCTTACTCTCCTGGGGTCCTCCCAGAGGCAGGCTCCCACGGCCCCTTGCAGCAGCCGGCCGGCTCTCATGCTGTCCCCGCCCCACCAGGCAGGAGCTGATGCGCCGCTGTTGGCAGCAGAGCCCGCGCCTGCGACCCGCCTTCACCCACATCCTGGACAGCATCCGGGGCGAGCTGCGGCCCTCCTTCCGTCTCTTTTCCTTCTACTACAGTCCAGAGTGCCGGGCGGCCCGCGGGGCGCTGCTGCCTGATGTCAAACCTGACTCTCTGCCCACCCCAGAAGAGGCTTCCTCAGGCTGCCACCCCCAAAATGGGGGTCCGGGGCACTGAGGGGCACCGTATTCCCCGGATGACTGGCGGAGAGGAAGGGTCCTGACCTTTGTGGCCATGAAGTGTGCAGACACTCACACCCCATCCCATGGTCAGAAAGGCCAGGGGGTGCCCAGGCTGCACCAGGGGGCGGGAGAGGAAAGATGGGGTGGGGGGCTCAGAGCAGACTCGCCCTTAAGGAGTCCAGAGACTTTCAAGATTTCTTCGGGAGTCTGAGTTCTCCACGAGAAAGTGAACAAGGTCCCAGCCCGAGTGGAGGAGAGGCCCCGGCCCTCAGAGAGGGGGCCCTACTCAGACGGGGCTCACCCACCCGGAAGGTGGGGTCCAGAGAACCCCAGCCTCAGCTTTGGGGTCCAGAGAACCCCAGCCTCCTGTGGACATGTGGCGCCCTCCGCACACTGGAAACCAGCAGAGCAGCCCGCTTCAGGCCTCCCTGTCCTTGTCTGGAATGCTGGGGGTGGGTGTCTCACGGCCCCCCTCTGCCCCAGGTGCTGTGGGGGGAACCCAGAGACCTGGATGAGCAGAGGTCCCAGCCCACCCGGGTAGCTTCCCCGCCGCCTTCCTCTCCTTCGCTGAACCCAGGAACCCCCCAGATTGGTGCTCCTCCTCCCTCGTCCCCAGGCATATGCCTCGGTGCAGTTTCCCCCCTTCCCGCAGGCCCTTCCCCTCCACCTCCCTCCTACCCTTGGGTGATTGGGGCTTCAAGAGCCTTGCTTCCTCCCTGCCCTCGGTCCTGCGCGGCACCCCTGCCTCTCAAGGGAAGGCTGGAGAAAACACAATAAATGCGGGTCTCTTTGTGCCCTGGCCCCGGGCAGCCCATTACCTCTCTGTCTATCTGGTGCTAACACGGGCTGAACTTCCTCCCTCCTCCTTGGGGACTTGACCCTGAGGTGGGGATACAGGATAAGCGCGGCTGTCCGCAGCTCCGCCAGGACCTGACCTGCCAGCGGCCCCGTGGCGGTGGCGCAGGACGACCTCGCTGTTATCTGCCGCTCAAGCAGGCCCCCCCGCGGCCGAGCCGCGCCCCCCCCGCCCTCATCTCTGGGGGGCCCCTCGCGGTTCCGGGGGCGGACAGAGCGGGGGAGGGGCCCTGATGCCCGGTGGGCGCTGGACGCCCCCAGCCGCAGCCGGGCAGGGAGGCGCGTCCGCTCGGAGCCTGCGCGTCCGCTCCCCGCCGCCCCGTGCGCCGGAACAGAGATGCCCCCGGGCATGCGGCAGGAGCCCAGCGGAGTCTCTTTCCGGGCTCCGATGCCAAGGCCGGCGGGACATTTGCGGGGAGGAGCAGCAGATAAAGGACTGAAGTCTCGGGGAGGAGGCCGGCGGCAGAAGGGCTGGCGGGGCTCGGGTTCTGTACCGGCCTCTCCGGGTCCGGCCTCGGGGCCGCGCTCCCAGGTGGCCACGCGCCGCCGCACACGCGGAGCCTGGGGAGAGTCTGCGGAGACCGTGTCTGCCCGAGCGCGTACAGCTCCTGTGCCCTGCCCTGCCGGGGTCAAGATGGGCGGCAAGGACCCCCGGTCCCCTGGACCCCTGCCCTGACCCTGCCCGTCACGGGTCGCTGAGGCAACAGTGACCCCCAATGGTTGCTGGTGGAACCACAGCGTAGCGAGCCGGGAGCGCGGGAGGTTCTCTCCCGGGGGGGGCTGGTCTCTGACGGCCTCCCGGGGACTAGGAGGGAGGACGCTCCACACAGGAGCCCCGCGGGGACACCCACAGCCTCCCACGGAGCACACGGCCCGACAGCAGCAGTGGGCTCAAGCCCTCTCCCCGCCACCCATACCCCTAACCTGCAGAGTCCTGCACACGGCCTGTCCCACACGCAGGGTGGTCTGGATGGGGACGGACTGAGGAAAGGAAGAAAGAGCTGAGTAGGTGGCGGCTCTTGATGAGCCCGCGGGGCACGGTCCGGAGCTTGAGAACAAGGCTTCAGCCACCCCTGATGACTGACAGAGTAGGGGTCTCAGAGGGGCTGCATGGCAGAGTTCCAAGGTCCCTGCTGTGGCTGTGGGATGGGGGGGGGTTCTGAGTGGGTGTGGGGAGGAGTGGGGGGAGCACGCCGCCCTAACTCGGGGGTATTTGCCCTTCTCCAAAGCCAGGACACTAGCCCTTGGCCCAGAATCGTGGGCAACAGTATTGTAGGAATCTTGGCCCCCAATATTGGGTATCAGATGTCCCCTCATTCGGTTCCTGGGAAGGCAGGACATCGGAACAGTTGGGCTTCCAGCACTGAGCAGGCCAGGAGCCACTCCCCCCCCACCTGCATGGCTCCCACCACAGGAGGGGAGAGAAGGGGGGGGCCTGGGAAGAAGGAAGTGCTTCTTCACCAGCAGCACAAAGATGGTGACTGAAATCCTAGGAGGAAGCGGGGGATCCCTTAGAGGGCACAAGATAGTCCTTCCTGCCTCTCTCCCAGCAATGACCCCCTGCGGCTGCGGCTCTGAACCACAGAGGCCTTCTCCGCTGTCAGGATGGGGAAGAATGGGGAAGGCTGGGTGCTGGGAGGTGGGGAGGGGAGATGCGCAGACCAGCGGGGGATGGGAGCCCAGAACCTGTTCCCCACGCAGTGGAAGCTTGGACGCTCACCCCCCCCCCCACCGACATCTTACCTCCCCCTCCACTTGTGACCACAACAGGGACACTTTCCGCTTGGTCACTTCCAGATATGAAGGGGCAGAGGATGAAGGGACCTCTTGGGTCCCCAGCCTTCGGGGGGGGGGGGGTCAGGCTGGTCCTGCCGAGCTGCAGGAGGGGCAAGTAGGCAGAGGTGCAGGGAGATGGGGGGTTGGAGGGTCCCCAGAAGACGCGGGAAGAAACCCTGAGACTAGGAAGAAGGACCCTCCAGAAAACTAGACCAGGCCCTTCCGCTCTGGCAGGCGGAGGAAAGAGAGAGACGGGCAGCTGGAGCTCGGGGTGCGGCCAGCGGCGCCCCTGACACAGGAGGAAAGAAGGTGGGGCCGTGTGAAAGACCAGACCGGGGGCGCGGGAAGCGCGGGGCCCCTTGGAAGCAGCCTTACCTAAGGGAGAGTCCCCGGTGAAGGAAGGTCAGGGGCTGAAATCGCGTCCTGAAGGCCGAGCGCTCCATGAGCGGGACAGCCCGGCACCCTCGACCCTTGCAGCCTCACCGCGGTGTCCCTTGGAAGCTGCAGCAGAAGCATAGGGAAGGGTGGCCGCGGTGAGGGCAGAGGGAAGAGCCCAGGTGACAAGCGATCCGGGAGCCCCGTCTTGCGTTTCCCTGGGCTAACTCAGACAGATGCCTGGAAGTGTTCGTGCGCAGCTGGGAGCCGGGGCTGCGGGGGCGGGGGGGGGGGGGGCTCTGTTTGCTTCCCGCCATCCTCTCCATGTGTTTGTTAAAGGACATTATAGGGGCGTCCGGGGGGCTTGGTGGGTCAAGCCTGTGCCTTCAGCTCAGGTCAGGATCCCAGGGTCCTGAGCAGTGGGCTCTCGGCTCAGCGGGAAGCCTGCTTCCCCCTCTCTCTGCCTGCCTCTCTGCCTGCTTGTGATCTCTGCCTGTCAAATAAATAAATAAAATCTTTTTAAAAATTAAAAAATAAATAAATAAAAACAGTGATCTGAGCGGCCAAATCACCAGCTCGACATCACACAGCCCGTTCCTGGGGGTCCGGCCTCTTCAACCCCCACCCCGCCGGGGGCCGAGAGCCAGCGTCTTCTCCATGCCTGGTCGCCATCTCTGTCTCTCCATTGCCTCTTCCCTGGAGGGGAGGCCTTCCAGTTCTCGCCGTGAGCCGCCTGCCCACCATCCCGACCCTCCGAGCTCCTTTCGATCCGTCTGGACTCTTCCATTCCTTCCAGCACGCCGCCGGTGGCCTGGGACTCCCCTGGGACTCGCCTCCACGTGGGACCCATCCCCTGACCCCACATCTGGGCCGAGGCCCTTCTGGTCCTGCACCTGCTGCCGGCCAGCCGCGGCGCTGGGGTCAGGAGTGGCCTCGGGAAAACGGAAACCACGCTGGGTATTTCCACACACGGGGCTGAAGATAAGGGGTTGACCTCAGTGGTATGGGGTGGGGGGTGCTGGAAGCCAACAAGGAACACACCAAGTAACCCCGATCGCGGCAGGTAGATGCTCCCACCTGTAGGCTGGGAGAGCGAGTAGGCCAGAAACTCCGAGCGGGTCCAGCTCCCGGGTGGCGGCTGAAGCTGGAGCGCCGCGAAGAGGAAGCCAACAGGAGGAAGCCCGGTCGTGCCCCGATGGCCCCTCGCGCCCCACGGCCCCAAATATCCCTCGGCAGAACCTAACAGAGACCCGCTAGCAGGGGCGTGTGTGAAATGCAGTTTGCAGTCCAGGCCCCGCGGCAGCAGCGATTGAGTAAACAAGGCAGGGTGGGGGCTGGGAGGCGAGAGGCGGGTGACAGGCGCTGGTGGTGGTTGTCGTCCACCGGGATCATCCGTTCCTAAAACGCACGGAGCACCGACGACATGCGTGCGCGCGGCCCGCGCTCTCAACTCAGGGAACAGTGTGTCATGTGTCCTGCTGTGGCTGACAGATCAGGACACGGGAGCCTGAGAAAGTCCCACAACTAAATAAGCGGCAGAGCTGGGATTCAACGTCGGAGCTGTCCTGGCGTTTCCCCACCGCGACCCACTGCCGAATGACTGATGGCTGCCCCTAGCGGTGCTGGGGGACCCTGGGCGGGGACTGCGAGAAAGCCCCAAAGGGCAGGAAGGCACTGGGTACAAACGCCCGGCCCCGACACCAAACCACCCTGAGCACACGGTGACACGTGGAATTCACACCCCAGAGTCTCGGCCATGGGGGACAGAGTCACAGCAAGGAGCAGAAGCCACGCCCTGAGCCGTGGGGGGGCCAGCGCCCCAGGACAGCTGCCAAGGTGGGGAGCCAGGGTCTAGTCCCACCTCACCGCTTCCCTGCTGGAAGCTCCCCGGGGCTCCCAGGCGGCAGGTGCCCTGGGCATTGTGTCTGGGGCTGCCTGCCCTTCAGGCTCACTCCTGCCCGGAGGACCGCTGAGCCCCACACCCTCCCCCACCCATCTGTGCTCCTTCATGCTGAGCATCACCAGACCTCCCAAACCTGCTCTCTCGGGGACCACCTCCCCTCCAAAGGCTTTCTTGGCCTTGTGCAACCTGGCTCCAGGCAGAGTGTCCCGCTCCCCACCCCCACCCAGTTAATTCCCATCAATCGGAATTACCTGGGTTGGTTTCCCTGTGGGTCTCCCCTCCTCGGGGCTTCCTTAACCCTGTAGCCCTTAAAACGCAGGGGCTCCAGCACCGAACATGTTTTCAACACACGCCCCGGACGACCTCAGGACAGCCGCTAAGGGCAGAGACCTGGAGATGCAACACGGCCTTGGGAGCCAGACCCGAACTGAATGTCAACTGAACATACTAATGTGCTCCGGGAAGTTTCCAAGAGCTGACTTTGAGCCTCCGCTCAACTCATCAGTCAAGTCCAAGGCCAAGTCCACGGCCGCGCAGGAGGCCTAAGGCCAGACATCCACGGAGCCAGCCGCCCCCTCCAGCGGTTTCCAGCGGCGTTTCCCCGATGCTCCGGGAGCCGGAGGCCCTGCCTGGCACCAGCCGGCCAACACTGTCTTCTTTGGGAAGTTGTCCATCCAGACCCTCTGCCCCTCTGTGAATCACGTTGTTTGTGGGCTTTTTGCTATGGTGTTTTACGACTTCTTTACGTATTTTGGAGCTTAATCCTTTACCGGAGATAGGATTTGCAACTATTTTCTCCGATGCGGTAGGTTACCTGAAAATGTTGGTGGTGGTTTCCGACTGTCCAGAAGCTTTTCAGCGTGATGGAGTCGCACGTGTTTGTTTTTGCTGTTGTCACCTCTGTTTTGGGTGTGAAACCCGTAAAGTCATCACCACGACTGATGTCGAGGGGCTTCCACCTTCCTTTTCTTCTGGGAGCTCGATGCTTTCGGGTCCTGTTCTGTTAATCTTGGGTCTTTCATCCATTTTTTTAAAAGACTGTATTTATTTGAGAGAGAGAGCGCGCGCGCGCACAAGCAGGGGCATGGGGAGCAGCAGAGGGAGAGGGAGAAGCGGGCTCCCCACCGAGCAGGGAGCCCGACACGGGGATCCCTCCCAGGACCCCAAGGCCATGACCTGAGTCGAAAGCAGACCTTAGCCGCTTCACCGACGAGCTGCCGAGGCGCCCCTCTTTAACCTATTTTCAGTTAATTTTTGTTCCTGGTGTGAGATCGGAGTTGGGTCTCATTCTCCTGCACGGGGCCGTCCAGTTTCCGCGACATCATCTACCGAAGGGAACACCCGTCCCCCCTGTGTATTCTCGGCCCCTCGGTCATGAAGTGACTGACCATGCGTGGTGGGTGGTTTCGGGCTCTCTCTTCCGTCCCGTCCATCTGTGGGTCTGTCTCATACCAGTGCCATCCTGCCTCGGTAACTACTGATTTGTGATTCGGTTTAAGCCCAGGAAGCCCGATGCCTGTGGCTTTGACCTTTCTTGAGACTGTTCCGGCCCTTCTGCCTCTCCATGATTCCACACACATTCAGGTTTGTTCTGCTTCTGTGACAAGGGCCGTTGGAACTTTGGTGGGGACCACACTGAGCCTAGAGATTGCCTTGGGGAGGACGGATATTCACCCGCGGCTTCTTATCACGGCCCAACCCAGACGCCCCTCGCCCTGCACTCCGGCCCTCGCCTCCGCCCGGCCCCCCCCCCCATCACAGGACAGCTCTCTCCGCAGCTTCCCAGAGGATGCACGGGGCTCTGGGCACAACAGCTTTGAATTGCCAAGCGGACTCCGCCTGCCTTAGGATTCGAGCTCTTTGAGTGGAGAGGACGGGCTTTGACATTTGGTGTGTGAGCTGTATCATGTCTCCTTAAAACTCAGATGTTAAAGCCCTGACCCCCCGTGTGACTGTCTGGAGAGAGAGCGGCTTTAAAGAAGGAATTACGGGGAGGGGGCGCTTGGGTGGCTCAGTGGCTGGGCGTCTGCTGCCGGCTCTGGTCATGATCTCAGGGTCCTGGGATCGAGCCCTGTGTCAGGCTCCCTACTCAGTGGGGAGCCTGCTTCCCCCTCTGCCGCTCCCCCTGCTTGTGCTCTCTCTCTCTGACAAATAAAATTTAAAAAAAAAAGTAATGAAGGCTCAATGAGGTCACAAAGGTGGGGTCCTGATGGCTAGGACGGGGGTCCTTGTAGGAGGAGGAGGAGACCTGCAGCATGTGCCCCAGCCTGCCCTGCAGCAGCACAGAGGAAGGGCCATGTGAGGACACAGCAAGAAGGCGACCATCTGTGAGCCAAAAAGAGAGTTCTCAGCAGAAACCAGTCCTGCTGGCACCTTGACCTTGGAATCCCAGACTCCAGAACAGTGAGAAAATAAATTCCTGTAGTGGGGATCCACCCTGCCCCGACCCAGTCTGCGGTGTTCCCTCACGGCCATTCACACTAACACGAGTGGAGCCTCAAGGAAAGCATCTCAGGGTCGGGGGGGGGGGACCCCGCAGCAGCGGTCGAACACACAGGCTCTTTTTTTTTTTTTTTTTTTTAAGATTTTGTTTATTTGACAGAGAGAGATCCCAAGCAGGGGGAGAAGCAGGCAGAGGGAGAGGGAGAAGCAGGCTCCCTGCTGAGCAGAGAGCCTGATGCAGGGCTTGATCCCAGGACCCTGAGATCATGACCTGAGCCGAAGGCAGAGGCTTAACGACTGAGCCCTCCAGGCACCATAGCACTCGTGTTCTCGAGCCCTTCCTGGTCCCTGCCCGGCCGTGTGTAGGGCTGAGGGGCTCCCAGACCCCGGCCTCCACAAGCCCAGCCAGGGGTAGATGTGCGGTCTGGACTTCGCCCCAGCCATGAGGAGACAGAGGTCACCAGTGCCCTTCACGGTGCCGGGAGCTGGCAGGTCAAAAGGGACCCACACCAACCCACTCCTCCGGGTCAGACCACCCCTCGGCTGCTTGGCGCCCCCTTCCCGGTGGAACCCTCACAGCCGCCCTTCTGGAGGGTCTTCTCGCCCCATTTTCCCGATGGGGCACCGGAAGCTTGGAGGGGTGGACGGTGGCCCAGGCTGACCCCGGCAGGAGGGTAGAGGGGCGAAGACACAGGTAAAGGAATAGTCGCGGCCTCAGAGAGACTAAGCCTGTCCCAGCGACCTCCATCGGACGAGAGGCCGGTCTGCATCTGCACAGAGCTGTGGTGCGAGGGTGAGCTGCGCCTGGTCTCCGGGTCCCCTCCATGCGCCGGGCTGCGGGCCTGGGCCCAGGCCTCCCGATGAAGAGCCGTGGGAGTGAGTCCATGTGAAAGGCGAGAAATGCATCTGTTGCAATCATCATGACGTGCATCAATGTGGCGGGCAATGGGGGGCTGGTTTCCAGAACATATAGTGAGGGGTTTGGGGAGGGCGTGTGGGCACCTCTCTGTCTCATCGCCAACCCCTGGGGGCAGGGACCAGGGGAAGGTGACAGTGTTTCAGGAAGAGGGAGCAGGCAACTGGGGAGGTAAGGCCCTGGGGTATGGACGGGGTGGCCGGCTGTGACCCTGGGCGAAGCGCTCCCCTGCCCCGAGCTCTTCGGGCTGCAAGCCTGGTGTCCATCTCCCTCCAGGATGCAGGGCAGCGGATAGCCCAGGTTCGGGGACTTTTGCTGCAGCCCCCAAGCCAGCCCGGCCCCAGCCAGCATTCCCCTGCCGGAGCCCGCACGCCACGCCCGTTCCTTCTTACACATGTGTGCAACGCTGGTGCCTCTTCTAGAACCTCCTTCGCCTACCTCCTTCCACGCTGCTCGCCCTCCCTGACTCCACTCAACTGCCTCCTCTGGGGGCCCAATGCTCCCCACATGCGGGCGCGACGCGCCAGCCCAGCCCCACGGCACCAGCCCCCACCCGCCCCACCGCCCGCTGGGCCCTCGTAAGAAGGATCTGCTGGGGGCACCCGGGCGGCTCGGTGGGTTAAACCTCTGCCTTCAACTCAGGTCATGATCTCAGGGTCCTGGGATCGAGCCCCGCAACCCAACCGGCTCCCTGCTCGGCGGGGAGCCTGCTTCCTCCTCTCTCTCTGCCTGCCTCTCTGCCTGCTTGTGATCTCTGTCTGTCAAATGAATAAATGAAATCTTTAAAGAAGTCAGCATCGATGTTACAGTAACTGCTAATAATGTCGCTTCTGATCCCGACCTGCTTCCCCCAGGACTGTCCCTCCTTCCCCCAGGATTGCGGGGTTTTGCCTTAACCCAGCTTCGTTATCTGCTGAAGGTGAAGCCACCCCCTTATCTCACAGATCTCATGTGACCTCAGAAAGTCCTTCCAGAGTCTGCCCCACGCCCTCCCTGCTACAGCCCTGCCCCCCTCACTCCTCATGTGTCCTAAGAGCATAATTCTGTGTTGGAATCTCCCAGGAGCCCCAAACCCAGGCACCTTGCTGGGGCTTATCCTTTTGAGGCTGACATCCCCTATGGCCCCTGCTTAGAGCAGAAGCTAAGGGAGAGACAGGGAAGGAGGCAGAGAGAGAAAAGGGAGTCCCGGTCCAGAGCAAGGGAGCCGAGGGAGAAACAGCACGGCTCGAGGTCAGATGGCAGTCAGGACTTCCCCAAACCCAAAGACAGACTGACACAAATACCACCCCCCCTCCACCACCACCACCTTCAGCTGTCTGGCTTCCGGGGGAGGGACAAGTGTCTTACGGCTTTCCATGACGTGGGTCCTCTGCCAGGGCTGGGGCTGTGGGTAAGGCGACATTTCCTGCCCTTGGGGGCCGGGGTGAGAGAGAGGAGTTGCTGAGTGTGCACATTGTTCAGAGCGCGCGCGTGCACGCACACAGACTCACACACACACACACACAAGCAAGCAAGCGCCCAGTCCCAGGGGCTCTGTTCTCAGCCCGGGCCCCATGGAGTTCCCCCTGACCCAGCTATGCCCCCAAGGTAAGTGTGAGGTTGGAGACCGAGGGTGGAGGGATGTCCAGACCCCATCACCCCTGCTGGCTCCAGGCCTGAGCTCCCACTTCGTGGAGGGGAAGGCCCCATCCCAGCCCGAGCCAGCCCGGCTGACTGGCAGGGTGCCCGCAGATCCGCCTCTTCTCTGGGGCGCAGGCTGCTCAGCCCTGGGGACATAGGTGGCTGGGTCTGCTGAGTGCTTCCTGAGGAGAGGAAACAGGAGAGCGAGGCCCGGGAGGCAGAGATCTTGGCCCTAAAGAGAGGTCATGCACCCTCCCCCCACCCCGCACGGGGGGGACTCTCTGCCCCCCAACACCTGTCTCCCTGGCCACCCAGGGCCTCCTCAGCTCCCCCTTGAGAGACTCCTTGGGCTCCCCCCTGCCTTTCTCCTCTCCTGACTGTCCCTCTCCTCCAGGTGCCTGGTCAGAGGCCTGCAGGGGACGGGGTGGGGGCGCGGGAGCCTCGGGGAGAGGCAGTCCCTACCCGAGAGACCCCAGCTGTCCTCTTTGCCCGAACAGGGACCAGCAGAGCCCCTCCCCCAACCTTCAGCACCTTCCAGCCCCGCAGGGGTTGCCGGGAAGTGGCCTTGCTCCAGGCCCCAGAGGCTGAGGAGGACCAGCCCAACCCCAGGGTCACGGCTGTCCACACTGCGGTGAGCGGGACCCCGGCCGGCACAGCGTCCTCCTCGGCTCCCATCCCCCACCCGGTGAGGATCGGCAAATGGACCAAGGCCGACAGGGGGGACCCGGGCATGAGCCGGGGCTGCCCACAGGGCTGGGGCCAGGAGGAGAGCGGGAGAGGGCGTGGGGAGCATCTTCCTTCGCCGTCGCGTCCCTCCGGTCCCTGCGGCACTGGGGCTGAGTCCGCAGGCGACCAGGTACAGGGTACCAGGTCCCAGAAGCAGGTGTCTGCATCGCTGTCTGTGGCCTTCCCGGCCCAGTGCATCTGGGCCTCAGTCCCTGTCACCCAGCCGGCCACAAGGAAGTCCTCCTTCGGATCCAGCCCAGCCCCTCCTGTGGGAGGGTGAGTCCTCCTCATTCTGCCCTCTGGGGTGACAGGGAGCATCGCGTCTCTCAACCTGCAGGCCAGGAAGGAGTTCCTGTCCTTCTGGAAGGCTCAGGCTAAGAGCACACGGCTACTGGGTTAAAGGCCCTCAGGCCCAGAGGAAAGTGGGCAGAAATTCTCTGGAAACCAAAGCAGTTGGAGCTGAAGAAGGTTTTTTGTTTTTTGTTTTTTAAAGATTTTATTTATTCATTTGACAGACAGAGATCACAAGTAGGCAGAGAGGCAGGCAGAGAGAGAGAGAGGGAAGCAGGCTCCCCGCTGAGCAGAGAGCCCGATGCGGGGCTGGATCCCAGGACCCTGAGATCATGACCTGAGCCGAAGGCAGCGGCTTCACCCACTGAGCCACCCAGGCGCCCCTGAAGAAGGGGTTTTAAGCACTTTTAAGCACTGAGAAGCACTTTCTGGGCAGTTATAGCCTAAAATGGGCAACTGGGATGGGGAGCAGGGGTGAGGCCGAGGAGGCGGCAGCTGGCTGGCGTCAGGAGGAAGCCCCCGAGTCATGGCTATTTTCCCGTTCCAGGCACCTCCTCAACCCCCGGGGGCTGCCTCCAGCCCAGAGGATGCTGGGAAGGCCGAGGAGGGCCCAGAGGAAGGAGGCCAGTCCCTGCAGGCCGAGACCCGGGCCTGGTTCCAGAAGACCCAGGCCCACTGGCTTCTGCAGCACGGGGCGGCCCCTGCCTGGTTCCACGGCTTCATCACCCGGGCGTGAGTCACAGCAGCGGAAAGGGGCCCAGAGAGGGGCAGGGCCAGCCCTGGGCCCCTGGGCCCAGCAATAGGGTGTGGAGGCTGCAAGTCCAGCCCTGAGTCCTGGAGGCTCCCAGGCCGGTCTCGGAGCCGTCTGTCCTGGGCGAGGTCCCTGCGGAGGCCACGGCCCGGGCCCGCCCGTTCTGGGGCTTCTGCTTCCATTCCTGTCTCTCGGCAGTCCTCAGGGCTTCCCAGGCCTCCCAGCCTCCCTCCCTCTCGGGCCTCTGCGCTTCCCCGTTCCCCCGGCAGGCTGTCCCTCCTGTATTTCTCAGCTTAGATTCCCCTCTTCCAGCTCAGCCTGTGACTTCGGAAACCTACAAGTCTATCACCACCCCAGGGCACCTCCACCAGGCTGCCCTCCAGGAGGAGGCTGCAGGCTGGGAGAGCTCCTGGGTGGGACCCCTGCCCCCTGCCCCCCACCGCGCTCTCCAGTCCCCGCCAGGGACAGCAGACCCGGTCCTCTCTGCCATCCCCACCCTCCTCTGCCACTTGAGCCCCTTGGCTGGGGCTTGGGGTCCTCCTCAGAGCCACAGACCCAAGGCTGGAAGTCTTCCTTGCCCACAGGGAGGCAGAGAGGCTGCTGGAGCCCAAGCCTGAGGGATGCTACTTGGTGCGGTTCAGTGAGAGCGCTGTGACCTTCGTGCTAACCTACAGGTGAGGGGCTGGAGCAGGGGCCATGCCCCTCCCCGTGGGGGGCCCGGGGGCAGAGCTTCGGCTTGGAGGGAGAGCCTGGCTCCACTCGAGGGTCTCTGATCCCACGGGCACCCTCCAGGAGCCGGACTCGCTGCCGCCACTTCCTGCTGGCCCAGCTCCAGGACGGGCGCCACGTGGTGCTGGGCGAGGACAGCGCCCACGCGCGGCTCCAGGACCTGCTGCGACACTACACAGCGTGCCCGCTCAGCCCCTACGGGGAGACGCTCACCGAGCCCCTCCTCCGCCAGGTACGCCCAGCCCCCAGCCCCAGGGAGCCCGGCTGCAACAGCCGCCTTCTCATCCTGGCCTGCCACCCAGCCATAGGTCCCTTGTCCACCCTGTGCCCTCAGGAATCCCTTCGACAGGGATACGTGCTGGGGGAGGGGTCCTCCAGGAACCAGGACAGGCACATGTGGCCATTTGTGTTTTCAAGTAAGGACTATCTACTGAGCACCCAGCAGGGCCTGGAACTAGACCATGGACAGGACCGCGGGGCGGCAAACACACAGAGCTCGCTCACCAGCAGCAAAGGCAGATAAGAGCAATCAAGGGGCCTGAGAGAGGAAACGCAGTGTGAGCGCCACTGGGCCCGCGGGCCAGGGAGCGGGTCCGGGCGGGCCTCCCTGAGGCTGGTCAGGCAGTGCCAAAACCATGCACGAGCCGGCGGTCTGGGCGCAGGGACACAGCAGAGACAACTGACCAAAACAGCCTTGCTTTCTGGAGCTTACATTCTAGTGCGGAGACCGCGATAAGACAGAGAAACAGATTGTCCGTAATATGTCCAGTGCTAAGAAGACAGGGAGTGACCAGGCTGAAACACGTGGGTCTGGGGTCTGGGCCAGAGGTCTGGGCCAGAGGTCATCTGCATGTAGAAGGACTGACTGTAAAGCCTTCAGGAGGGCTGCGAGGAAGCGTCGCTGGAAAAGAAAGGAATACTAAGTCTTCAGCATTTAGAGCGTCCAGAAACTAGGGCAAACCTACAAAGAAAATTGAGAAGGATCAGCCAGAGGGAAAGGAGAAAAACCAGCAGTATGTGGTGTTCTTTCTGGAAGCCCAGCACAGACAGTGCGGGGGTGGGTGGGTGGTTTCCTGCACTGACACTGACGGCTGACCTCTGACCTCCGCGGTGGGGAGGGATCCTGCGTCAGTTCAAGGAAGCGCGCCTGTGGACAAGTCTCGCATGGACCTTCACGAGGAACTGTGGACACAGAGATCCCCCAGCGGTGGGAACAGGGGGCAGGGACGTCTGGAGGCAGAGCAGTCAGGGGCCAGCTGTCAGATCAGGTGCCCAGGGGTCTTGTCACCGCACTCCTCCGGAGTTCGGACGTCCCCCTGAAGGACAGGCAGCCACCGAAGGGCCACCGGGGGCATTTCTCCGGCGCACTCTGGGCGCAGAGTGAAGGCTGGGTTGCAAGGCAAGATGCGGCAGGAGAGGACTGGGGAACCCTGGGCTGGAGTGGCAGCAGTGACCCCCAGAGAAGTGTGCGGATGTCAGGTTGTTGAGGCAGCGGAAGGAGCACGGCCTGCAGGCCACGAGACCTCACTGGGGCGTGGGGGACCGGAGGGTTCCTAAGGGGCTGCCTCTGCAGCAGGGTGGGGTGCCGCTTTTTCGTCATAAACGGACTGCGGTGGCAGGAGCGGGAGGCGCAGGGAAGGAGAATTCTGTGGTTCCGTGAAGCCTGCAGTGCTCACACAGCTCGGGGTGTGGACGTGCACCGGGTGGGTCACTGAAGCACAAGGAAAGCCCCGTGGCGTGAGCAGACCGGAAGCCGGGGCCTGCAGACAGCCAAACCCTGGGCTCCAGCCCAGCTCCCGTGGGAAGGCACCCTCCCACTGTAAGGTTCATCTTCCTGGAGGCAGTCTCCCAGCCCTGAAAATATATAGCTTAAGCCCCCACAAAGTACTCCTCTGGCTCCTGCAGAACGAAACACGGGCACGGCAGTCGGGACATCTGTCCCCATGCAGAACGTTGTTAGGCTAAAGGCTTGTCAAGCCTTGTTGCATTTTTACAACCACAGGCACAAATGGAGACTGGTCGGGCTTGTGTTCCTGGCGCAATTGAAGGCCAATGCTAGCCACAGCTGTGAGCAGAGCTGCTTGAACCGCCCCCCCCCCCCCCACCTTGGTCCCCGGTTCTCCTCTCCACCCCTGCTCCTCACCCAGGAGCCCCACCAGTCCACATTTCTGTGCCTCTCCCCAGCACATCCTCCAGCAGCACCAGCTTGCTCTGTCCTCCTGGATCCCCCGGCCGCCCCCACCCCACCCGTCCTGCACCCATTCCCTGAGGCCTCGTTCTGTGCCATCAGACGCCGGAGCCAGCAGGACTTTCCCTGAGCACGGAAGGGTCAGACCCTGGAAGCAAGGACCCACCCCCTCAGTACAGCCCGATCGTCAAGAAGTTGCAGAACGTGACCCCCACGCAGAAGGAGGGGACCCGGGAGCAGAAGGAGGTATTGGGCGGGAGGGGCCGAGGGAGGGGAAGGGGGTGCGCGGCAAAGGAAGGGTCCCGCTCGGGGGCGGGGCCTGCGGGAGGGGAGGGGCCCGGGGGTGGGCGGGGCCCGGGCGCCGCAGCCGCAGCCTCCGCCCCGCCTGGGTCGCTCTGACGCCCCCTCCCCCCAACCCCACCCCCCGCCCCCCACCCCCTGCCCCCACCCCCTGCCCGGCCCTTCTCTCCGCGTCTGCGCAGCCGCCCAGGCCCAAGCCTCCCGTGCCCGCCAAGCCTCAGCTGCCCCCCGAAGTCTACACGACCCCGGCCCCGAGGCCCCGCCCGACCCCGCCCCCCAAGCCCTCCAACCCCATCTACCAGGAGCCCGACGAAGCCATCGCCTTCTACGCCATGGGGCGCGGCAGCCCCGGCGAAGCCCCCGGCAATGTTTACGCGGAGGTGGAGGCGGAGGCGCCGCCGGGCGCTGGGGGCGCGCCCTGCGTCCTCCGGCACCCGGCCCTACGCAAGTGCAGGTCCAGGCCCGTCCCCGGAGGCCAGGTAACGGGGTGCAGGAAGGAGGCGAACCGCCGCCTCCAGGGCAGCCTGCATTTTGGTCCCTGTCCTCACCCAGTCCCAGCCACCCGTACCCCACGCTGTGCCTCGAATCTTGGGTCCAGCGGTCACCCTTGGTTGGAACTGGGGGCCTCTCCCGGGCAGGCTCCCTCCCCGCCACATTCACAGCCCCACCATCCTGAAGAAGAGAACTTGGAGTCCCTCCTGTCATCGACGAGCTCAGGGAGGGGGCACCGGCCCACGCTCCCCGCTCCCACGTCCACTCCCGCACCACCCCTCCGTCTTCCCTCTGAACACGCTAGTCGGTGTCCCCGTCCCGGGCTGCGTTAGACCTCCCGGCCACGCCCACCCTCTCCCCGGGCCTCGGCCCCCTCCGCAGACCCTGCCCCACCCTCGCTGCAATGCCCCAGGCCCGCTTCAGCCTCTGAGCCTGTTCCCCCACTCCCGCCCCTGCTGCGGCGCTAGCGCTAGCGATCCGAGCCCGCAGCCCAGCCAGGTCCCTGCGCACTGCTCTCCAGGCTCCTGCTCGGCCGCCAGTGCCCCACAGCCTCCTGAACTCGACACAGCAACCGGCTCTCCCCCTTCTCCCCACACGACCCCTCCTCTCCCTCCCAGCCGCACTGAGGACCCTGTAGTCACCTGACTCTCCAAGCCAGAACACTCAGGGCTCCTGTGACATCCCCGCCCCACCCCAGTTCCTGCTGGGTCCCTTTCCCGGCCTCAGCCTCATCACCCCTCCTCGGGACCTCCCAAGAGCTTCCTAACCGGTCTAACCACCACTGATCCACCCTGCCCCAGGGAAGCCAGAAGGGTCTTTCTAAAACCGCTCCCTGGCCCGCGTGGCCCTCCACACGGCGGGAGGCAGGGGACCCCCTCTTCCCTGGCTCCTTCCTCCCAGAGCGGTTCACATCTCTGAGCACACCCTCCCACTGCCCGGCGACCTTCTGGCTGTCCTTCAGGACCAGCTTGCCCTTCTCCTCCGGCAGGCTTCCCAGACCGGGCCGCAGCGGCTGTGCCTCCCGTGACGCGGGACGCCTGTCTCCCTCCTCCCCAGCCGATTGCAAGCCGCCTGGGAGCGGGGCTGGGGCTTACTCGTGTTTCCAGAGCACCCAGCACAGTGCCCGGCACAGAGGGTGTGACCTCGGATCGTCCTTCTCTCCGCAGAACCTAGGCGGCCGGTCCCCGTACTCGGAGAATGCTGTGCCTGGACAAGGCCCTCCTGTGCCCCACCAGCCCCTGCCCAGCTGGGGGCACACCCTCCCGCACAAGCTTTCTAGACAGAGGGCAGAGGACGGAGGACAGGCATGGCTTCCCCTGGGGCCTCCTCAGTAGCCCGGTGAGTCTGAGCCGGGGGAGTTTAAGCCAGGACGCCAGGTCCACAGACCTTTGCACACCAGCCGCTGAACAAACCATAGGCCATCGGCGCTAGCAAGGACCTCAGCCATCATCTGTTGCGAGGATGGCACAAAGGTGTCTTCTTGCGTGCCAGCTGCCATCCGTTGGTCACGGCCGCCGGGAGCACTGCCCTGGGAAGGATGTTCCGGTCATCTCCATGCTCAGCAGAAAAGAGCATCGTGATTGATTAGTGATGTCTGCTGCGGGCAGGGAGGCGGGAGGAGCAGTGTACCCTTATACCTTACTGATCCAGGCCAAGTCCTGGTGCCACAGACAAGGAGACAAAGCCAGAGAGGGACAGGGACTCGGCCAAAGCCAAGGACTAGGGCCCAGGCTTCCTCATCGCCCTGTCCGGCACTCTGTCTCTTACCTGCACCCTCCTCTCTGTGGGAAATGTCAGAGATTTCCTCCGATAGGAAATCCGGAGTTCCACTGCACAGAGGCCTGGGTACCGGTTCCCTCCTCCAGGTCCCAGCTTAGCCCTGCTCCCCGGACAGGTCTGGGCCCCCCCCCCCCCCCCAAAGACCCCTGGAGTTCAGGGGAGCAGAGGTAGACTCGACGCCCTTTTAGGGACACACGCACTGGCTCCATCCCGAGAGTCCCCGAGAAGCTGGTGGCTCGGTGGCCCGAGGGCCTCTGAGGAGGTGTGCCAGGACGGCCGTGCTGCCTCCCACTGCCCAGCTTCTCCTCCCGGAGTCTGATTTCCTTGGCCTTCTGAGCCTTTGGGTCTGGGCCCTGGTCCAATGCTGCTGTTGTCTGAGGAATGGTTTGGCGAGAACAGATGTTAGAACTTGTTTGTTGATTCTTGTCTGGCTAATAAATCATCGCCAGCCACCTCTCCCCACTGGGACCCAAGTGCTCCGGCCTCTTTCTGTCTGTCTCCCTCTCTCTCTCCTATCGTGGAAGGCAAGGGGCTGAGCCGCCACTGCAGTGGGGGGAGTGGGTCTGGGGGTTCTGAGGTACCTGGGAAGGGTCATGAATCTGGGGGCTGGGGGTGCAAGGTAGGGAACTGAGAAGTCTTTCTAGGCTGTGCTGGGCAGGTAGCCAGGGGAGAGGGGCAGCTGCATCACCGGGGGTGTGTGTGCGCGCGCGCGCGTGTGTGCATGCATGTGTGCGTGCGTGTGTGTGCGCGCGTGCCAGGAAAGGAGGGACAGAGAAGGGGGTGGTTGAGGGGTGAGCCCTGGACCTCCTTCCCCCACCCCCCATGCCAGCACAGGACTGGGGGGGCCCCTGCAGTGGCTGAGTCTGTGTCTTCCCAGCCTCTCGGGCTGTGGCCTTGCCCCAGTCAGGACCCCAACCCTCCCCGTCCCTCTTGTGAGGCTTCTTCCCCTCTCCGCCCAGACCCAGTTCAGGAGCTGCCCCCTGCTCTGGGCTGCAGCACCCCTGGAGGACTCTGCCTTGGGCCTTGTTTTCCCCTCAGACTGGGGGCTCTCGGGGGCCAGGCACGTCTGCCTTCCAGAAGCCGCTGGAGGCTCTGGGTGCTCCTATGGTCCCATCAGCACAGCCAGCCCTTAAACTCTCTCTCTCACGAGAGCTTAGTCAAGCCAGTCTGTGCCCATTAGGGTTCCCCGCTCCTGCCAAGGGGGCCCGGAACCTACTGAGACACAGAAATCCCGCAGACCCTTCCCGGAGGCAGAGCTCCCGGGGCCACCCCCAGCCTGGCACCCCCAGCCTGGCACCGGAACCAGCCCGCGCGACGAGTGCGCGCCCCGCCTCCCCAGCCAGCTCTCATGGGCTTAAGGAGAACTTCGGCTGCTGAGTCAACAGGGTCCGGGTTCCACTCCCTTCTGTCTGCAGGTCTCCCGAGCCAGAGAGATGGGGAGGGAGGCGGACAGGACGCGGGGGGTGGGGGGGGGCAGATGGCTCTGCCGACCGGGGCGGCTGTGTCAGAGCCTGGCTGATTGCTGGGGCGGCGGAGGGGGCAGAACAGGTAAGGGTTTCTGGTCACGAGAGCTGGAAGCCAGGGTCGGAAACCGCGTTACACCCGGCGCAGAATGGACGGGCCGGTGCAGGGAGAGGCCAGACGTGCCTAGTGACCCCCTTGGTGTTCCTGAAGGAGCAAAGCCTGGGGGTGGTGGGCAGCACAGCTCTCCCCCACCGGCAGCTGCACACCACGGCCAGGACAGGCTCGCAGAAGGGGCGCTGGGAGAAGCGGGCGGTGGCATCAGCGAGAAGCCCGCGTGCTGTTGCGGCACTGTGCTAGCTGGTGGCTTGGCGGCCCCTCCCCGGCACCCCTGGTCCCCACAGAGCGTCTCCTTGCTTGCACCGGAGCTGCTGCCCAGGTCAGAGACCGTGCAAGTGAGGGGCTCACGGAAGCAGGACTGCTGGGGCTCCGGGGCACACCAGACCCTTCGTGACCGCCTTTCTTTTTGGTTCCCCCAAGTAGGAAACTGGTCCAGAGAGGGGAGGTGACAGGGAGCTGGGGGCAGTCAGGCCCACATCTGGCCGGCCCAATCCTGTGCGCCAGCGGTCCCTCCCATAGCAAAGGATAAGGCCCCCCAGTCCTGGCAGGGGCTCCAGCTGTAGGCCCAGAGCCCCCAGGCCCCGGCGGGGGCTCCCCGGCTCACCCGCGCCCTTACACCACCCCGCCCACTTCCCCCGAGCCAACGTGGGGTGCTGAGCCGGGGTGTTGCCCTGCAGGCCCCAGGACGCAGAAGCTAAGGAACTCCTAGGAAGTAGCTAGGGGTGGGCGGGGGGGGCTCCTCCCCAGCCGGGGACCCTGCTGACATCCCAGCCCAGCCCGAGCCTGAGGAAGGCTCTTCCCTCCAGCACCGAGGCTGACCCTGACAGCTGTCTGCACTTCTCTGGAGCGGTCCCCCTCATCCTGAGTGCTCCCGCAGCGTCCCCGGACCTCCTGCGGCTCCACATTCAGGGAGGAGCCCTAGAAGTCCGGCTGCGGGTGAACACGGTGACCCTTCTGTCCTGGTGCGCCCCACCCTCAACCACCGTGACCTAGGACGTCTGTCCCCACCTGAAGCAAAGCTGGGCGGGGCAAGCGGAGGCCAGCGCAGCTACAGCAGCCTGCACCACACACACTCGCGTCCTCACGGCCTCCCGGGTTCCCCAGAACTTCAGCCGTCCCCGTAAGGAACTGAGGGTTCTCCGACAGCACCACCCAGCCAGGGGCAGGACCTGAGCAGGCCCCTCTCCAGGGTCCAGAGCCTTGAGGGAGGCAGCCAGTGACAGCCTTGCCATCTCTGTGCAGTTTCTAAGTCTGACTTTTAGGGACCTCAGCTTCCCGGCTCTGCTGTCCTAGTCAATGCCACACCGTGCCCTCGGGACACAGGCCAGCCCCTCCTAGGGGCCCTTGGGGAGACCTGGATCCATTCCTCCCTCTGCCCCCTCGGCTGGCGCTGCCAGACCAGCTTTAGCCAAGTATCATTTCCATTCCTCCTCCTCTCCGCCGTCCTGGAGTCTTCTCTGTTTATCAGAACTTGAGGCCACCACCTCCGAGAAGCCTTCCCAAATGAGGACTGTCCATTGCTAATCTGCATTTCTCTTGGTGACCAGGAAATTACATCTGCCAAATAAAATGTCACATTTGGGAGGGCTAAAAGTGGCTTTAAAAAAAGTGGTGTTAAGAAAAAAAAAAAAAAAAGTGGTGTAAGGCTTCTGTAGAACACAGAGGTGAGAGTCCAGAGGCTTACAGAAACTGGCCTAAGTCCACGCACTTCCAGAAGACGCTGGGACCCTCGGTGCCCCGAGTCCCTGCAGCTCGATCACACGGGGCCTCAGGGCCTCGAGGCACAGGGGTGCTAGGAGCCAGGGGGCGGGGCTACATCAGCAGCATCCTGGGCGCAGCGGACAAAGCCTTTGGCTCCTCTGGCTCTCACACCTGGGACTGTGAGGTGGAGCCTACCCCACCACCTCCGACAGTCCAGAGGTGACCCTGGCCACCGCTCCCCTCACCCCGTGCCTCCGTGTCCCACCATGGAAGCGTCGGTGGGTTGCTGCTCCTTCCTGAAGACGGGCTGGATGCACGGATTTGGACCACTACAGCCCAGTGTCCCTGCGGGATGCAGGAGCCCTGTCTGGCTCCAACCCGAAGTGGGTCAGATTTCAGATAAGTGGGTGGTTTTCCTGTAAGTGACGAGAGCCTCCCGTGCACTTAATGAGAAACAGACTCCGCGACTTACGCGGCCCGCGCGACCGGCCAGCAAGAGCCTCCCTCCTGCAACTTCCCTCCCAGCCCCAGGTCCCGGCACCACTGGCTTCCAGCTGCCCCCGTGGCTGGAACCCTCCGTCTGTCACCAGGGCTGTCAGGCCTTCCTCCTGGCACTTCCCCATGGAGAAGCGGGCAGCAGCTGGAGGCGAGCTGCTGCGTCCGGTCAGCTCCCTGCCCCAAGCTGGGTACCAGGCACTTTGCAGGACTCCGCCAACACCCTCGTGGAGGGAACAGGAAGCCGCCAGGGCACAGCCCTGCTGGAGCCCCGGTGCCCTCCACAACACGCTCCACGGCGGTATGTAGGACCGGCGCGGTTTCCGGACTGGGGCCAGCATGTCCTGCGACCCCCGCCCCCCAGGAACGCCGTGCTGCTGGCGGGCACCCCGGTGCAGAAGCACATACTGAAGCCGTGACCCTGCTGCCCTCTCCCTCTCTAGCATAAAGTTCGGGATGCAGAAGTCTCCAAGGAGATCTGTCTGGCCCCGAGGCCCTCCGCAAGTCTTCCAAACCGGTCAAGGCCAAGGGCAGCCAGTGTGAACGCACATCCTCTTAAGGGACAGACACTGGCCGCTTCTGCTGCTGCACTGAATTTGCTAACAACTCTCGTGTCTCGGGAAGAACCTCCCTGACCTCCTCTCGTCTTCAGAGACACCTGAGAGCAGCAACACTTTCCAGGTCTGGGACCAGAGGCCTGTGCCCCACACAAACTCGTACATGTAATCCCCAGGGTCTTCACTGGCCGTGAGCGCAGCTTGGGAGGTGGGCCCAGAGGAAAAGGCAGAGAGATCGCTGAGGCAGCTCGTGATGGTGCAGAGGGTGCGCTGCACAAGGGTAACGTCAGATCCAGAACGGGCAAACAAGTGAGAAAGATCCAGAACGGAAAAAACGAAACCACACGAAAAAGTAGGAAAGGGCTGAGGGCAAGCAAAGTCTGTCAGACTGAATGTTTTATTTCAACAGACATCCCTGGTTTTAAAAAAAAAAAAAAAAAGAGAGAGAGAGAGAAAGTGGAGGGAGGAGGGGCTCCCGTTTCGTCACGCCCACCAGGGAGCCGCGCCCACCAGGGAGCCGCGCCCACCAGGGAGCCGCGCCCACCAGGGAGCCGCGCCC
>NC_081566.1:65114815-65156295 GCF_022355385.1 Mustela nigripes
GTCCAGCAGGGCAGAGCCCCATCGGCAGCGTCGCTCCCGTCTCTGCTAGCTCCGAGGCAGAGGAGCTGAATTTTCTAACTTGTGTTAAGAAAAATCTATCAAATGTGTTCATTCTCGCAGAGGCGAGGGCCGGGGCCTCAGGGACAGAGAGCCTGGGCTTGGAGCAGCAGAGTCCCCGAGGTGAGGCCGGGCGCCGGGCGGCAGGAGTGCGGTGGCGGCGAGTCCGGAGCGCTAGAACCCGTACTTGGCCTGGGTCTGCCGGCGGCTGAGTTTGTTCTCCGACCACGTGTTCTTCAGCTCCAGCTCCCGCTCCTTAGCCTGTGGCAAGGGACACGGGCACACTGAGCCGACTGGGGTGACGGGGGGGCCTCCCTCTCGCCTCTGCCGGCTTCCCATCTAACAGCTTCCTCCCCTGGACAAGGTACAGGGAAAGAGCAAAGCCCCCGAGAGACTTCACTGTCTCTTAGTTTAGCAGAAAGGGAAGACCCTGGGGAGGCAGAGAAGCAGCAGCTCTTCGGGGAGCGGACAGCATCTCTCTGGAGCCTGACGGGCTGAAGCAGAGGAAGAACTCAAGAATCCTGGTCCGAGGGCACCTGGCCGGCTGCATCAGAGGAGCAGGCCACTCCTGATCTCAGGGTCACGAGTTCAAGCCCCATGTGGGGTGTACAGATGACTTTAAAATAAAATAGTGCCTGGGGGGGCTCAGTCGGTGAAGCGTCTGCCTTCGGCTCAGGTCATGATCCCAGGGTCCTGGGATTGAGTCCCACATCGGGCTCTCTGCTCAGTGGGGAGCCTGCTTCTCCCTCTGCTGCTGCTTCCCCTGCTTGTGCTCAAACACACACTCTCTCTCTTAAATAAATAAAATCTTTAAAAGTAAATAAATAAATATAAATTTTTTTAAAAAAGATTTTATTTATTTATTTGACAGAGATCACAAGTAGGCAGAGAGGCAGGCGGGCCGGGGTGGGGGCTTTGTGGGGGAAGCAGGCTCCCCGCTGAGCAGAGAGCCTGATGCAGGGCTCGATCCCAGGACCCTGAGATCATGACCTGAGCCGAAGGCAGAGGCTTTTAACCCCCTGAGCCACCCAGGCGCCCCAATATAAAATAATTTTTAAGAAATAATCCTGGTCCCCCACCTGCTGGAATTAAACGGAATCCCTCAGGAATGTGAGCAAAGGCGAGTCGGAGGGCGCATCCGAAAGGCAGACAGATCTGGCGCCTGGGACACCCGACCAGCCAGTCGAAGAGGACAGGGAGGAGGGAGAGCACGGGGAGGACCGTGGACAGCGGGGGAGGAACAGGGAGGCCGGCCTCCAAGGTGTGGACAGGGCCACGCTGGACGCCAGTCCTGCCGCAGCTACACTAGGGGATGCGGTTTTGCTGCTGTGCTGAGTGGATGCAGGACCTGAGAAAGTCACACCACTTTCCAGCACACCCGATAGCTGTGGCAAACGGCCTGGAAGGTACGGAGACTTTGCTCCGCTGACCTCAGCATGGCACTCGGGGAGGGAACAAGCACCGCCCTCAAGAAGGGCTCGTGGACCCCACCGCAGGAGAGTAACGGGCGCCGGCTCCCCTCCCCCGGCAGAGGGCAGGGATTGAGCGCTTGGGTCGGAAAGAAGTTCCAAGCCTCAAATCCTTTCCCTACGGAAAACAAGATGGGGTAAGGACACAGAGGGCCCCTGCAAAGGAAGGTGAAACCATGAGGGGAACAATGGCAACAGGTTCCCCACTGAAACCTGCGGGCAGCACGTGGGCCCCCAGGAAAGGGCCGGGACAGCACTCCGCCAGCGGGGCCTCAGAAACGCGCCTCATGACTCAATGAGGGCTTCAGGGGTGCTGGGTCCTATCCCATAAGTAACATTCTAATTCCAAGACATTTCTGGATTATCTATGTTAGTTCCCTGTGTTGGTATTTCTTGCCACAGAAGTGGGAGAATACAAAGCCAGCCTCCTGGGACGCCTGGGAGGTTCAGTCGGTCAAGCGTCCCACTCTTGGTTTTGGGTCAGATCATGATCTCAGGCGTGTGGGATCAAGCGCCGGCCTGGGATTCTCCCCGCCTGCCTCTCCCCTCGCTGGTGTGCTTGCTCGTGCGCGCTCGCTCTCAAATAAGTAAATGAAATCTTAAAACCAACCTCCTTATCAGGTGGATCTTTTGCTAAAAGCAGGTAAACCAACCTTTTCCTTTAAAATAGTTTCTTAAATCCCTAGATAAGCTTGCTATTTACTCATTTATTTTTTAGAAACTCTCTTTAAAAGAACCATATGAGAAACCACTTTGCTGCCCTCTGCATTGGCGATTCCGTGTCTCCATCACTCCAGGCCCTTGCCTCGGAGTCTTGGGGGACAGACGGGAGGTAGGAGCACAGTGGGTGCTTCTGAAGGACTCATCGCCCCCTGGTGGCCACGGGGAGAACCCGCCCTGCGCCAGGCGGCAGGAGGCTCACACCCTAGGCCTGGCCAGCACTGGCCCAGGTTACAGAGCCAGACAGGCCTCAGGCCGGGGCCCCCAGCCCTCTCACCTGATGGATCAGGTACGTGATCTGGTGCTTCCGCCGCTGCTGGCCTGTTGGCTGCTCACCTTTCTTCTGCAAGGGAAGAAAACACAATCATTAAGCCACAGGGAAAAAAGCAGAAGTATCTCACATGCCCAGGTGGGGCCCAAAGGCTGAGGGCTACAAACCAACCACACAGCCCAAATCCTGGGGAACAAAAGTCAGCTTGTGGCTGTTTTTACATCTGTATACTTACAAAACAGTTATTTCTATTAAAACCATTATGCAAAAACCCAGACTCAGAAGACCTGCCTGAAATCGCCTGCTGATACTCCCGCTGGACTGGGAATCCTGGGGTTGGGAGCGTGTGTCCCAGCAAGCAACACGGGGCTCTGCCCACGGTGGACACTCGATGCCAGTTACCGCGCCTGCAGGAGGTCTAAACCCGCACCAGGTAAGGCCACAGGCGACCTCGGTCCCTTCAGGCTCTGCCCGTCTCCCCCGCAGCCCGCACTTGTCCCTTCCCTCCTCCCGGCAGTGCGCACGCCCGTCCTGCAGTGCGAATGTCCCCCGTCACACCACCTGTCTCCAGGCTTCCAGCCTCCACCCAGAACAGCCCTGAAGCCCTCACCCAGCCCTGACACAAAGGCTTTACTGTCAAAGTCTGTACTGGCCCTGCAGTCTTCCTGCCCTCCACCAGAGCTGTCTCGGACCAGAAGCTTCCTAATCAGCGGCACCAGCGCCCAGCCCTCCTCTCTGGAGTGTCCTCAGCAGCCTGTCGTCCCTCATCAACACTCGAGTGTCCTGATGGCTCTCTCCCAGCTCTGCTGTAAACGCCTCAAGGACAGGAACCGTACCTTTTCCTTCTTACAAGATCTAGCTCTAATACAATGAGACAGCGCAGAGAACCTGGACCTGCAGAAACGGCGAACTCCGATTCCCTGCTGCTGCGCAACATCACTTAGCATGACCGTCCAAGATGGCCAAGGCGAACCAACCCGGCCCGTGGTGAGCGCCGTTACCACACAGTGATGCTTCTCGACCCATAGCCAGGAGACCGTGCTCTCCTAAGTGGTTTTTTCAGGGAAGAGTGATAGATCTGTGCTGATCTAACCACAATCCTTTGCTCTGTCCTGTATGACCGCCAGCATTCGGTTAAAACAAACGGCTGGGGCTTGGACGGCCATCTGTGGCCGCGGAGCAAAGCAGAGAAATTCAGGGGGATGAGAAGGGAGTAAGATGCCCGACCTTGGTCTTGCTGGTGCTGGGCTCAAATCCAGGGCTTCCCCACATCCCCCCCTGCCGTGGCAGCCTCATTAATGTCCACACTTGCTGTCCTCAGCTACCGGGTGGAGAGGAGTTCATCACATGGAAGAAAACGAGCACGGGAGGCAGGAGCGCGGCGTGGGACACGTGAGGGATAAAGCATCGGAAAGCCACAGAGCGGAGAGGGGCTGCGCCCGCAGAAGCTGAGCCCCCGGGACTCTGCTGTTATGCCCCCCCCCCCCCCAAGATGTGCTGAGCCGGGCTCCAGCTCAACAGCACGGAGGAAGGATCCGACTGTTGGCAGGGGGCAGAGCAACCGGCCAGAGCTCCGGCCAGCCAGGGAAGCAGCATAACACATCAAAGCTCTTCCCAAGGGCAGGATGGGCAACGGTGCGCCCCGCCCCCCGCCCCCCTGCTCACTCTCAGCAACCAGGCTCCGCCGTCCAGAGGGGAAGCAGAGGGCTACAAAGCTCTGGAAGGCAGAGGCGGCTTCTGCGAGGCGCGAGCACACCCCACACACGGGCAGCAGGCGCGTGTGACAGGCGCTGGGCAGTAACAATCAGGTGTGGGGTCAGGACAGGACCAGGCCCAGATTTTGCTTTGGGGCCACGCAACAGAGCTTCCCACTTACTTTGCTGAATGACTTCATGGTCTTCTCTTCTGTCAGTGACTTGGTCATCCACTGCTGGGCCCCACTGAGCTGGTCGTCACCTTTGATCTCCACGAAGTTGACCTCCTCCCTCCCTCGGTTCCTCTTGCCCTGTAGCCGCTTAAACTGCAAAGGACAAAGAAAGCAGGAGTAGGGGCTCTGGGTGAGAAATCGGGATTTCACTGGTGATCCAGCATTTACGGAATGGTCTTGAGACTCCCCACTCCTCTGCGCCAACTCCCTGAGCCCTCCCAGTACAATGTCCCCTTTCACCCCGCCACCTACCGAGCTCCCCTGATGCCAGATGAAAGGCTGCTTCTCAGCAGGTCTCCTGCCCTCAGGGAAAGGGAGCCCCAGGCAGAGCTCCCAAACGTGAGTGCAGGGGATCACTGCTAAGAATTTGTACTCAAAATACAGATATAGTGTATCTACTGAAAAGGACTGTATACAATTTTCAAATTAAGAATTCAGGATAGGGGCGCCTGGGTGGCTCAGTGGGTTAATCCTCTGCCTTCAGCTCAGGTCATGATCTCAGGATCCTGGGATCGAGCCCGAATCGGGCTCTCAGCTCAGCGAGTCTCTCTGCCTGCTACTCTGCGTACTTGTGATCTCTCTCTCTGTCAAATAAATAAATAAAATCTTTAAAAAAAACACACACAAAGAATTCAAGCTAAAAAAAAAACAAAAATCCTAGGATTTCTCCTCTAAAACCTGGTTTTCACATGTCTGCTCCTTCTCACTGGTCTCACAAAAGGCAGCAGATCCCACACCAGAGCAGACCCAGAGAGGGAGACGGGGAGAGGGAGCCGCACGAGAAAGGCCTGGCAAATTGTCTAGGAGCCTGCTACTCTCTCTTCTCCCTCACCAAGAGGGCAGATCACATCAAAACCACCCAAAGATGCACCTGGAAGGCAGAGTGGGTGAGGACTCCAGTGAAAAGCAGTCAAGGTGCCTGGGGGACCCCATCTGTTGAGTGTCTGCCTTCGGCTCGGGTCATGACCTTGGGGTCCGGGACTGAGTCCCAGGCCGGGCTCGCTGCTCAGGGGGCGTCTGCTTCTCCCTCTCCCTCTGCCCCTCCCCACCACTCGTTCTCTTTCCCTCTTAAAATGAATTAAAAAAAAAAAATTTTAAGGAAAAACAAAACAGAACACTCAGAGACTTGAGTGGAACCCAGATCCCGGTCTGAGCATTACCAGCGAGGCTCTGAGGGGCATTCTGCCCACAAAAAACTAACTCTTGCCACAGGATGAGCCCTCTGGGGCCTCCTAGGTAGAGGACAGAGAGGCCAACTCTGGGACTCACTGGGGATACACCCGCAGGGGACTAGTGGATGAACACATCAACCACAGGAAGAAAACTGCAGAGGGACGGACACCCTCTGTGAAAAGGTGAGCAGACAACTGTTTTGCCTAAGAACCTGTATGTAAAGACGTAGCACCTGGATTCCTCCAGCCCCTCCTAACCGGCCACGACTTCTCTCCAGAGAACAATCCTTTACCCGTCAACACAGCCTGCTGGTGCGGGACATGGGGTTTTCTTCTCTCCTCCTGGTGCGGAGGTTAGGGAGTTCAGCAGTGGGGACCCAAGAGCAGGCCACAGGCCTTATTCAAGGGGGTGGGGGCTGTTCCCGCCCCAAATCCACTCCCCACTTACTCTTTCAGGTGAGTGAGCGCCACATTCTGGCTAGGCACCCGACCACCCCCACCCCAATTCAGCCCACCCGGCCCCCACAACCACATGTGGCCACAGGAAGAGATTCTTGGGGAGGAACCTTGGGGAGGTTTCCTAAACCGCCAGGGAGAGCCCTTCCTCCGGCGCTCTCCCAAGGCCGCCTCAGCGGCCCTCGCTGGCCGGAGGATGGAGGCCACAGCAGGGCCGGCAAGCTGACCGTCGGGAGGGCTAGACCACCTCGTGCCTTCTAGGAGGAGCAAAAAAGCGAGCTGCCCTGACTTAAGCCACCACGTTGGAGTTTCCCGGTTACGAGCTGCTGCAGCAAAGCCCGATTCAACACAGCTAAAAATCCTGTTTTTTCTTTAGTTTCAGATTGGAAACCTGGTGTCCACGGGTCAGAGCCGGTCACTGGTGTGTTAACTTACTGCCTCGTCATCGATGAAGGAGGCGTCTGGGGCAATTTCCTGGGGGGGGACCAGGGCCGGGTCCTGTGCAGGATAGTAGCCACCACTGTAATAATCCTGCAGCCGAGAGGGGACAAAACACACCAACTGAGCGGGGGTACGGAGCAGACCCCGCCCCGGAGCTCTCAAACCCACCAGTTCAAGCGCCGAGCCCCAGGATCCCGAAGACCCACCCTGGACTCAAGAGCAATCCGCACTACCCAGACAGGGGACACAGTTCCGGGAAGGGTGACAGGAAATAAAGACCCTCTCTCCCACCCCGCTCCCGCTCCCGCAGCCGTTTCTGGAGGGAGGTGATTCCCAACCCTATGGCCACACAGCCCTCGGCCCCGCCCCCATCCCCGCCCTCAGCATCGGCCCCGCCCCCTCACCCCCGCCCCTCCTCTCCTCGGCCCCGCCCCCGGCCCCCCTCAGCCTCCTCTCCCTCAGCCCCGCACTCCTGAGGCGGAGACCAGCTCCCCGTGAGCAGGTGGGTGGTGTGAGGGCACAGCATTCCCGCTTCTAGTCCTACTTGGGGAGTCTGGACGCAAGGACACGGCCGGCAACAGGCCGGGAGGGTGCAGATCTAGCGCAGAGCTAGCGCAGAACATGAATTACCTCCTCACGCCCCGAGACTAACACTGTGTCTGACACAATGTTTCCTCGCGCGAAAACAGAAAACAAAATCAGGGATTACAGGGCGGGGCAGAATTTACAACAAGGCAGGGAACAAGCCAGGTGTGTGTTACCACACACTTAGCTCTGGAATCTGAGGACCAGCCTGAGACCCACAGGTGCTGCGGGTCCCAGAGGAAAAGGGGTACAGGCAGGGCGAGCCCCCAAGGGGACGCGGGAGAGGCGCCCTTCCTGTCATACTTTCTCCCAATTCTTCCCCTTTTGCCCCTAGCTCCAAAAATGACGCTCTAAGAACATTCACTTTCTGGTGAGCTAAATGGAAACTAAGGTTTAATACGGACCAAGAAAATACGTGAAAATCCAGAGCGACTGGAGCACGATTTCAAGTACTCAGAGAAAGAGACACGCAACAGCAGGGCGCTGAGCACACGTAACCTGCTCTCGTGTGCACAAACTGCCTCGTGCAGCTTATAAATGGATTCCGAATGCCCGTTATTCATTTTAAATGGCTTTTTTTTTTTTTCTTTTTGGCTAAAGAGGTCAAAACACTCTTATCTTCCTCCTCTTTCCTTCTAACAATGTTGAAGGGAGATACGCAGTCCCTGATCGGCCTACAGGACACATGGAGGCTCAACAGCAAACACTTAGGAAATATTTAGAAATTGTTGGGGCGCCTGGTTGTCTCAGTCCATTAAGTGTCTGCCTCTGGCTCAGATCATGATCCTGGGGTCCTAGGAACAAGCCCCCGTGTTGGGCTCCCTGCTCAGCGGGAAGCCTGCTTCTTTCTCCCTTTCCCTCTGCTGCCCTGCTTGTGCTATCAGATGAATAAAATCTTAAAAAAGAGAACAGGGTCCCCCCAAAGCCCACCCACGATGGGTCCCTACCCATGCCCAGGCTGAAGATTAACACTGGCGGTTCAGAATCGCAGCGGTCCAAGGGGACTTCAGTCTTGGAAAACTGCCTCCAGCTGCCCCTGCTCCACCAGCAGCCTCGCGGCCAGCCCAGGAGCGCCGGGAGCCCCCTCCCGCCAGGGCACCCTGTGGCCAGGAGTCTCCTAAACCCACTGGCGAGTGGCCCGCTACACTCACTCCCACGCCACCCACGGCAAAGCCGAGCAGCTCTGCCAAAGGGCACTTTGACCGAAAGTCATCACCAGGCATTTGCTGTCCCAGGCACCGCGCTCAGTTGATGGGACAGCCTGGCGAGACCAAGGGAGCCCGAGGGAGTTGCTCGGACTCACACAGCTTGTGATTCAAAGCCCACACTGCCCCCGGGCCCCCGCTCTCACAACACAGATCCCGGCTCCCTGGCTCCCCAGGACAGGCGCCTCCACCCTTCCGACCTTCCAGGGCTCAGTCTTCCACGTGCTCCCTTCTCCCTCTTCCCTGCTGCGTCGACTCCACCCGTCCTCTGCCGTCCTGCTCTGGGTCACCCCACCTCCAGCTCACGCATCCCCGCCACCCCCACCCGCGAGGCCACCTTGGATCTCGCAGACCGGAGGCCGCTCGTCTTCCGCCGCCTCCCTGCCCGCTCACCGGCTCCTACGATGAGGGCCGGTGTTCAGAACCGAGGTATCGGTTCTGTCGGACTTCGAGACTCCGGCAGTTTTAGACCCACACGGCACAGGACAAAGGTAGCACGTGTTGAGGCCGACACGTGCAGGAAAACCAAGACGCCAGCAGAGAGTAATTCAGCCACAGCGACACCACGAAGGCCGCGCCGCCGGCCCACGGCTCGCCCTGGCTGCCCATGGCTCCCGCCTGCCGGCCAGGCCTCCACCCACCTGATAATAAGCACCAGCGGCATTGGCGTCGCCGTATGTGGAAAACTGATTGTAGCCGTAATCCTCCCCGGGCTTGGGCATCCACGGCGCCCCACTGGCGCCCGCGGCCATCTTGAACTCTAGGGGCGCATTGGCCGCATCGTCTTGGAAGGCCGGCTCTAGTTCTGTGCCTGGAGGCAGCTCTTCAGGGATGGTGGGGACGGGGTAAGGGTATGGCTCAACTCCAGGCGGCTCAGCCTTGTCAGCGAGGGAGAAAAAGTTCTCAGGGGCCACCTCCTCGTCACTGTCGTCCTCCTCCTGCGTGATCTGCTTCGTCACCTGCAGGGCGGCACTCTTGGCGGCAGCCTTGATGGCGGAGGGCGACGGCGTGGTGGTTGTGGTGCCCACGACAGAGGCGAGGGGAGAGGGCTTGGTCTTAGAAGCCTGTCTGGAGGGCTTGGCGTCGGAGGAGCCGTCCGCGGGCCTCCGGGAGAAGGCGTGGGGGAGGAGCAACCTGTTAGTCTCTTTCACGGTCAGGTTTTTAGGTTGGGGAAGCAGGGCAGACAGACCAGTCCCCTCGCCGGATCCCTGGTGAGCGCGGGTTTGGGCCAGGAGGAAAGACATGGGACAAGTGAGATCCTGGCATCTGCATGAGCGGCATCGAGAAGAGACGTACAGACAGGCCCCCCGGCCCATGGACCCCCCGGCCCTCGAGCCTGCCAGCGCTTGCTGCCTCGTTCCCGCCGCCCCCTCGGCCCACCCCCTGGGCCTGACTCTCCCACCCAGGCCCTTCCACAAGCGGCTCCTCCCAAGGTAAGATGCCGTCCTGGTCTCCTCGGCTCCGTACTGCGGCCCTCTGCCACAGAGCCGTCCCTGATTCTGTGTTTTGGGCAAATGTGATGCTCTTTTTCTTTCTTTTTATTTAAATTCAATTTAACTAACACATACTGTTTTATTGGCTTTAGAAGTAGAAGTTAGTGCTTCGCCCATTGCATACAACACGCCGTGCTCCCACCCCGTTACCCCATCCCTGCCCCCCCCCCAGCCTCCGTTTGTCTGTCTCGCGGAGTTCAGTGGCTCCGAGGCAATGCTCTTATCCCACAGCCCAGGGCTCTCTCCAGCCGTCTGCTCTGCCTCTCTCCATGCCCTGAAGGCTCCTTTTAACACAGGAACCCTCTGCTTCCTTGGAACTGCTACTCAAAATCAAAAACAAGGCTCTGTCCAAAAGATACCCATTCCCGTTGCCCAAAGTCCTCCCCCTGCCCAAGGACAGCCCTACAGATGCGGCATATTCAGCTGCGCCCCCGCCAAGCACTGAACTTCTCAATCTGAAAGCTGATCGGCTCCACCCATCCAGGGCTCCTACCACCCACAAAAATCCCTCGGATATTGCTTTCTGTATGCTAAGGCCCGCCTGGCCTAGGTGCAGGGCTGAGGGAGCTGTCCGTTTGAAAAAGGAGAATGGAGGGGCGCCTGGGGGCTCAGCCAGTTACGCGGTCATGATCTCAGGGTCCTGGGATCGAGCCCCCTATCAAGTTCCCTGCTCAGCAGGGAGTCTGCTTCTCCCTCTCCCTCTGCCTCTCTCCTCTGCTCGTGCTCGCTCTCTCTCAAATGAGTAAATGATATCTAAGGAAGGAAGGAACAAAGGGAGGGAGGGAGGGACAGTGGATAAGGTCACCAGGTCACCAGGTCATCAGGTCCCCGTCCCCGTCCCGGGAGGCCAGGATCCGTCAGCCCCGTGGCCAACCAGCCAAGCGGGCAAGTGAAATGGGGCTTGGGAGTCAGGCCGGCAGCAGGGCTCATCCCGCATGCGGGCCCCCTCCCTGCTGTGGGTCCTGCAAGACCGCAGACCAGAGCGTGTAGGCACTGGGCCGACATGCCACGTGGACTGCCTGCTCAGGCGACCCTGAGGTGTCCGACTCAGAAGACACCTGGGGTCGCAGCCACAGGCCCCTGCAGCGCTGGGTCCCCACCCAGCCCCCAGCCGAGCTCTCTACCCACCCACCCCTGATGCGCGCTGGCAAGGCTGCTCTTCTGAGCCCGTGTCCTCCCGAGGCTAGAGCTGCCCACCCACCTCTTCCAGGAAGCCCTTCTGGTAACAGAGAGCTGGCCTCCCGCAGCCTCAGCTGCCCGTGTGTGAAGGGACTCCTCCCCCATCACCCCCTGTAAACAGAGCAACAAGCTCACCCCCCCAGTGCCCTCTCTCCCTCCCACGTGACGGGACCATCCGCCGTCCTGGTGGTGGACCGACACCTCGGTGACCTCAGGGAAGGGGGCAGCCTCACATCATACACCTGAGTCCAGAGACGACAGCCTGAGAGCCAAGACCAGTTCAGCTTTTGTTTTTCTGCAGACATACGGTCCATGAGCTCAGAGAGCACTCGAGGCCCCAAGCACGGGGCAAAATGGGAAGAAACTCCCGGGGGCTGGAATCGAGGCGCTGGGACAAGGGGGAGCGAGAGGTCATCTCCTGGCAGGGTCCGGCTGAGGACTTCAGGTCAGAGTTCCAGAGCAGGAGCCCAATGCGGCAGGGACGGGCTCGGACTCCACAGTGAGACCGCGAGTCGGACCCCGGCCCTGCCCCACTCGCCAGCTGAGCCCGGGCAGGCTCCTTCCTCTCCCGGGCGCCCCAGGTAGGATGTGGGGGTGATAATGACCCTGGGCTTTGGGGGATTCGATCAAGCAAATGCTGGTTTGGCGCTCAGAACAGCGCCTCGTACGCAGGAGATGCTATTTATGTGTTTGTTCTCCTGGTTAAAGGGGAGATGGGGAGAAGTTGGAGAATTTTAAAACACAGATGTTCCCTCCCATGGCTCTGACCTATTCGTTTCCTATTCTGCCTCCCGACACGATCCCTGGAGTGCAAACACACGGCAACCCCCGGGTTCCACGGCCCCCGCCCCGCCTGCGCCTGCCGGGCAGCCGTGAGGGGAGGGCAGAGAGCACAGGGGCGGGGGTCGCCCGGAAAAACCACCCGGGAGCTGCCGGTCCTCCGTCCTCGCATCTGCCCTGAGCGCGCTGGGCCGAGCGCCGGGCGTCACAGCTCCGCTCCCGGCAAGCGGCGTGCGCAGGGAAGAGGCGGCCTCCGCACGCCGCGAAGCTTACCTGAAGAACAGTTTTCTTCTTGGAGGGCTCGTCTTCCTCGGAATCTGACTAAGAGAAAAAGACACAGAGTAAGGCCTTCCTGCGAGAGGGCAGCAGAGGAAGCAGCTGGGCCGGGTGACGGCCGTGGGAGGAGGGCGGCGCGGGGGTCCCCCCCATCTCGGCCCTACCCCACCGAGCGCCCCCCGAGGGCAGAGCTCCTCTCCTGCCCCCGACATCAGACGTAGGGGATGTGCCCAGCTCCCCAGGCCACTTGTTCTCCTGCCCCAGACCTGTGGCACGACCTTCGCGCCATCAGTTTCTGTCCCATCAAAGTAGAACTCTCCTCCCACGTAGACTTGAAGGGAAGAAAAGGCTCTGCCCGTCCTCCTTATAAATCTGTCCATGGGAAGATGAATGGGATTCGGCCCGCAGTCGCCCCCAGCTCAGCCTCACGTCCGGAACTGCTCATCCAGACTGTGTAACCACACGGCCGGCAGGCTCCGGCGGGAGTCAGTGGTGTGTTAACTACTCTTCTGCGCGGCATTAAAGGTCAAAGCCGTTGGAGAAATCCATTCTCTCTCCAGCTATGATATACTGTCTGCCAGACAGAGCTGTTCGTGTCCAGGAAGAAGGCAGGCCAGTGGGGACGGTGAGCGCCTGGGGTGAGACAGGCGGCCACTAGTGCCAGCCCTGACTCACGGGACCGTTCCCAGCAAGAGCTCTTTCACGGACCTGCACGCGCCGCCCAGAGCCAGCTCCTGCGCACCCCCAACCACCAGAAGGGGGTCAGGCATACGAACAGCAAGCTCTACCACTCGGGTTTTTAAAACAGTAGTCCTGGGCGCGTGGGTGGCTCAGTGGGTTAAAGCCTCTGCCTGCAGCTCGGGTCGTGATCTCAGGGTCCTGGGACCGAGTCCCGCATGGGCTCTCTGCTCTGTAGGGAGTCTGCTTCTCTCCCTCTCTCTCCCTGCCCGCCTCTCTGCCTACTTGTGATCTCTGTCTGTCAAATAAATAAATAAAATCTTTTTTTTTTTTTTAAGATTTTATTTATTTATTTTTCAGAGAGAGAGGAGTGAGAGCGAGCACAGGCAGACAGAGTGGAAGGCGGAGTCAGAGGGAGAAGCAGGCTCCCTGCGGAGCAAGGAGCCCGATGTGGGACTCGATCCCAGGCCACCGGGATCATGACCTGAGCCGAAGGCAGCTGCTCAACCAACTGAGCCATCCAGGCGTCCCAATAAATAAAATCTTTAAAACGGTAGTCCTAACCCCCAAGCCAGGAACCCTGAAAGCCTTCCGTCTGTGCCCGGGGCCCTTGGTGTGGGCATCTGCGTGTAACGGGCCTCTGAGACCCGCTCATCACCAAGCTTCTGCAAGAACTCAAACCCTCCGCCTTCCTCAGCTGACCCTCCTAGCCCACAAGCTCCTTCTTGGGCTCATGGGCTACAAGGACCTCACGGAAGCCGAGAGCCTACTCTAGGCGATACACGGTGCTCCGTAGAGAACTTCCCGACGGCTGCCCCAGGCTGCGTTACAGGCAACACTGCGCAGGCACGAGGGAGAGCCCGGAGCAGGGGCCTCCAGGACTTTGTGTGTGCAGTGACACAGAAAAAGTCCCTGCCCTCAAGGGAACTTTCGGTCCAGTAAGAAGAACAAGCACCCCAGGAACTGCAAAGGCGGCAGTAAGACACAGGACATCAAGGGGCACTGGGGAGCACCCCCCCCCCCGTCGAGCTCATCACTGAGCATGGAGCCCGCTCGAGGTTCTGTCAGTAAACAAACAAACATGAGGACGTCAAGTGCAGCTCAAACATCCCCTCAGAAGACCTGCTGGTCCCACATTCCCTTCTTTCACGTGGGGGCCTCGCCTCAGCCCCCGCCCTGCGCCTCTACCTCAGCCCGGGCCCTCTGCTATGTCTGCGCCCTGCACTTCCTGACGCCGAACTCCGGAGAATCTTCCCGGCTCTGTGAACACGACATTTCTCTGTCTTTTTTTTAATCTTTAAAAAGATTTATTTGGGGGGCACCTGGGTGGCTCAGTGGTTTGGGCTGCTGCCTTCGGCTCGGGTCATGATCTCAGGGTCCTGGGATCGAGCCCCGCATCGGGCTCTTTGCTCCGCAGGAAGCCTGCTTCCCTCTCTCTCTCTCTCTCTGCCTGCCTCTCTGCCTGCTTGTGATCTCTGTCTAATAAATGAATAAAATCTTAAAAAAAAAAAAAAAACAAATTTTAGCCAAGCTTAAGACGATAATGTCCATAAAACCAAAAAACAAGCACATTCTCATTCCTCAAATGGGTGACGAACAGAATGAGGCCCCATGAGGCTGACTGTCCCACGGCCGACAGAGCCGGCGGCTAGGGCCACACCAAGGAAGTACCGTTTCTCCCTCAAACGGCTCATGCTGCTTCCATGGCGCTGTCGGCCTCCGTCTCCAGGTCTTCCGTATGCCTGCGTGGACTGCAGGAGCGACTGCTCCTGGATTCGGGGAGCTGCGACGGGCTCTCGTGATCACCCCCTCTCTCAGAACACCGGGTCCTAACCCACCGAACTGCCTTAAAAGTCATCTCGCGGGGCGCCTGGGTGGCTCAGTGGGTTAGAGCCCCTGCCTTCGGCTCAGGTCATGATCCCAGGGTCCTGGGATCGAGCCCCGCATCGGGCTCTCTGCTCGGCAGGGAGCCTGCTTCCCCCTCTGTCTGCCTCTCTGCCTACTTGTATCTCTGTCTGTCAAATAAATAAATAAAATCTTTTTTTTTTTAATTTTTATTTATTTATTTGAGAGAGAGACAGTGAGAGAGAGCATGAGAGGCGAGAAGATCAGAGGGAGAAGCAGACTCCCCAAGGAGCCGGGAGCCCGATGTGGGACTCAATCCCAGGACTCCGGGAACGTGACCTGAGCCAAAGGCGGTTGCTTAACCAACTGAGCCACCCAAGCGCCCAATAAATAAAATCTTAAAAAAAAAAGTCATCTCGCAACGCGCACAAGCTATGGCAGAGCCCCCGAAACACGGCACCCGAGGTGGAATCAGCCAAGTGCACTGAGCCCCGAACCCTGTAAACCCCAGACTATCCATCTCTGAGGAGGGACAGGGCAGAGTCTCTGCATTTGAGGATTGACAAACAGGCCTCGGGGACATCCGGGACCACATCGGGGCCATGGGGCAAGTCCAGGGGGCCTAGGGGCGCGCACGAAGGAAAACCATTTCTACCCCTCACATGAACTCGCGCCACCTCTGCCCTAGAGGCTGTGGCCATATGGAGCTCCTGGACCCACTGTGGAGGCTCAGAGGCCACGTGAAGCCCTCGAGGCTGTGGGGGGCACTAAATTCTAACAGGAAACAGAAGGAGAGCTACGAAGAAAACCCATTTCTGGCGCGCACTGAGCCAAAGCACAGAGGGGGCGAGGTACATGGGCCGCCAGTGGCCTGGGACCTCCCTCAGAGCCCTGCAGAGGAACGTCCGCTCAGCTTCCTGGAGACCCTGCTGGAGGTGACGGGCTCAGCCCCAGCACATGTCTCATTTAGACGCAAGGAGAACTTCCTGGACGGGGACAGGGACAGCAGCACACTGGACCTTTCTCCTTGATCTCAGCAAAACACACGCGACATAAAATGTGCAACTGTGCAACTGTGAAGGATTACGTGCGCTCAGCGGACTGTACCACCATCACCACCGCCCACTGCTGGAACTTTCCAGCATCCCAAACAGAAAGTCTGGACCTCCCAAACGACAGCCAGCCTGGCCCCCTCCCAGCCCTCCAGCCCCCGGGCACCGCTCCTCCCCGCTCCGTGTCTGTGAACGCACACACCGTGGGGGGCCTCGCACAAGGGGGCCCCCGCAGCACGCGCCCGACTGCGGCCGGCGGGCTTCCCCGAGCGCCCCGCTGTACACGGGCCGGCGTCTCCTCCCTCACTCGGGCTGCACGGCGACCCGCGGGCGCCGCTCATCTGCTCACGTGTGCTCGGGCACCAGGGCTGCTGCCGCCTTTGGGGCTGCGGTGAGCGGCGCTGCTGGGGACGCGGGTGTACAGGTGTCCCTGAGTCGTGCTCTCAGCTCTTCTCACCTGGCACACAAACTGCCGGGCTAGAGGGGCACCCGGCCGGCTCAGTCGGTAGAGGATGTGACTCTGGATCTCAGGGTTGTGAGTTCGAGCCCCACGTGGAATACGGAACTCACTTAAAGGAAGTTTTTTTAAAGAAAATTTTAAAAAAGAAACTGCTGGATTACAGAGAAACTCTAAGTAACTTTCTGAGGGACCGCCCAACTGTCCCCACAGAAGGCTGTCCAGCAAGGGCCCCGGAGTCGACCCCTGGAGTGCTGACGGCCAGCCAAGGGCGGGCCAAGTGGCGCTGTGTGGTCAGACCCGGAGACAGGGCGATGTCTGAGACCCCAGAGCACCGGGGCCCAGCCAGAGCGGACCCTCCTGAGCTTCAGAGGCACAGACTGGTCGTGCCTTGGAAATAAGTCATCGGTTTCTTCTTGGCCTCCTAAGAGCCCGGGGCCTCCATGGCCACCACTGTCCTCTCCACCGCAGCTGCCAAGAGTGACAAGACACACACCGGAGACTGCTGAGCAAGAACAGAAACAGACATTTTCCATTAAGCCGGCCCACTGGGATCTGCTCATCTACGGAAGCCTCCCTCCCCGTGGCCGCCTCCCTCTTATCTTCCTGGGCTCTGGTTCTGACAGACTCCCTCCCCGGAACGGCAATCACTAGCTGCCAGGGCCAGGAGCCAAGGAGGAAATGAAGGCCCCGGCAGAGACCCCCGCGGGCTCCAAACTCGAATCACTGGTCCACCCCTGGCTGCTATTATCCCAATCAGTCAGACTCATCAACTCCTTCCTTCTTCGTCTCCGGGATCTGCCAGCGGACCCGTGCCCTCCGGGTAGAGCGGCGCCTCGTCTGCCTGCGGCCGCACCCCACGCCTACGGCTGCTCGGGGCTCTCTCCGCCACAGACGCGACGACAGAAGCAAACAGGCCTGCGGTATTTCAGACCCATCTCTGTTCTCCCGACTCCCCGGTCCTCCGTAATCGAGGGGCGATGCTGGGCTGACAGAGTCCCGGCCCCTGCGCAGGGGCCCCCACAGATGTCTGGGCTCCTCCCCTCCCGACCGATGGTGCGGCTGTGTTCTCTCTGCTGCGGTGGACGCGGACTTCCTTACATAACAGAAATGACCAAAACGAACGAAATGTCCCATCTCACAGCTGCCAATTTCCCACAATCCGGGTAAACAATCTGAAAATACGGGTAATACTGAGCCAGGTAACCCTGAAATGTGTTCGCTCTGGAACGCATATCCTGAGACCGAGACCGCAAACTCACTTCTCTACCGCTGGCCTTCCCCACCCTGACTTGAGAAGTCCGCATCCCCTAAGTCCGCAAAATCAACAAGCGACCCGAGCCCGGAGCAAGGCCGGACCACGGAGAGAAGAAGGGCAGAGGCGGCGGCGACCCCCGTTCCGCGGTCTCTCCCACCTCCTCCCACAACTGGACAGCTGACCCAGACAAAGAACTGGGCACTGCCTGTCCCCACGGCGGCCCGGCTGGCCGGGGAGCTGTCCCCGAGTGGACCGAGCGTGCGTGTTCGTGGAAAACCAGACTCGGCGCCGAGCACGTGGCCCCACCTGGGCTGTCTGCTAAAGGGAATTACACAACAAGAAGGCGGCGGTGTGGGTGGCCATCGCTCCCCGCAGGAAGGCTGAGGAGCAGAGAGCACCCGCTCTGCAGACAAAGAAAACTCAGACATGTCGAGAGCTGTGTGGGTCCCCGACAGACCTGCGATTCCTGCCTCCAGCCCCTTCGCGAGGCCCCTCAGTGTGTGGATGATGCATCACTAGTCAAGCGAGCTCTTGCGGCCAATTAAATGCACCTGACCCCCATCTGTCCCGTTCCTGTCTTCCTCAGTACACGGCGCCACCACCCTCCCAGTGGCCTGAGTTACAAGGCAGAGGCCTGCCTTAGCCCTGGCCTTCACCCAGGCCATCCTGCGGACGGCCTACACTGACCGGCCACTTCCGCCTCCCGAACAGACCTGCGCCCCCATGCCCAGGCCAGCACCCCCTCTCTCACGCTGTGCCCACCAGTCTTGCTCCCCACAGATCTTGGCCACTCTGTGACCAGGAAACCCTTGCTAGGCCTTTAAGGGCGCTTCCCCACCCCAGGGTCAGATACAAAGGCCTTTGCGTGGCGCGCACAGCCCGTATCCCTGGCCTCCGTGCCCGTCCCGGGCTCCAGCTCCTCTGCTCCGCCGGCGCCCGCAACAGTGCCCCCCGGCCTGATGGCTACTGGGCGCTGCACCTCCCTCTCTCTGGCTCCCTCCTACTCGACTATCTCCTCTCCGTTCTGACATCTCCTCGCTCCGGAAACCTCCCGACCTCTAGACTGCATCCTGGCGGGCACCGATCCAGTCTAGAGGTCGGTGCCCGCCCGGTGTGCTCCGGCGGCGCCGGCTGTCGCGCAGCTCTCCCAACCTGACCTCAGGTCTACCTCCTCGTCAGTCTCGTCCAGCAGACCGCGAGGTCCTCAGGGGCAGAGCTGATCACGGTCACCCCTGTCCTCTCTGCTCCCGGCACAGACCAGCGGCTTCGCGCTGAAGGAGGGAAGGAGCGGGAGTTCAGAGTCGGTAACTTCTGCCGCAACGCCGAGCCCTGAGCGGAAGTCCCTTACGGAAACCTCATTCGTTTCCTCAAGCGTGTACTGGGAGCCGGCTGGGTGCAGGACACAGAGTCTAGACGCAGAAACGCGCAGAAACGCTCAGAACCGGAGGAGCAACGGCCAACCTCACGTGGCCATCCCCAACTCTCCGAGGCCACCTCCCGCGGGAACCCCGCGTCGGAGACCACCACCAGCTCAGGCAGGGTGACGAGGGAACGGAGAAGCTGAGGGCTGGCATCTGGCTTTCTCTAACGTTGCGGTCAGGAATTTTCATGAGCTCCACTGACAGAGGAGGGGCGGACCGGGAGCCCTCGGAGCGACCGCCCCGAGCCCGCCTGGACGGAAGGTTCGACGACCTCTCCCAGCCACGCTTTCTAAGGCTGCCCTCGCAGACCTGGACACGAGCTCCCCCACGGTCACGGTACAGAGGACCGCGCAGCCCACAGCACCGCCTCCCCAGGCCTCACACTTACTCCGACGCAAACGTGGTGCGGAGAAACGTGAAGAAGAGAAAGGAGAAGCCCGAGGACATGAACCCATTTTTTTCTATCTTACTCGGGGACTTCTCTCTGCTCGAGGTTAAATCAAGGCCCAAGTACATTTCGGCGGAGCGACAGGCGATCCCAGAGACAGAGACGACAGGCTCGGGCGAGAAGGCGGGAGCGATACAGAAGTCTGCGGAAGAAAGTCTGCAAGGAGACGGTGAGGGAGATTCCGGAACCTCCTCCCACGTCCGCGAAGCTCATCACTCAGAAGACACGCAGGGGCAAGGCCCCGAGCGATCTCAAGTGCAGGAGACGGAGCAGGGCTAGACCGCGCGAGCCCTGCCCTCGTGAGGCCGGCACACGCGTGGACGGAGAGGCGGAAGAAGCCACGGGAGGCCGCGGGGCTTGTGGGCAGCCCGGGCGTGCTCCCGGGGCAGCGGCTGGCAGAGGACGCGAGGCGGGGGACGGCAGGCTGTGTGGGGAAGGTGACCCGGGAGACCGGGCAGGGAACCGGCCCGAGACAGGGCTGCGCGCCTGCAGGAAAGCAAGAGCGGGATGAGCTTCTCTCCGAGGGCCCCCGAGGGGGCGAGAAGGCCTGACCCATTCACTCTGCAGAAGAGAGAACGGGAGAAACTCGCCAAGACCCCAAGCCGCCGGCCCGCAGGCCTCGTGTCTCCCTCACTCCCAAGCCTCACCCCAGGAGAGGCCTCGTGTCCGTTCCCACACGCAGAAAACAACGTGAGCTCGGCCGCCTCTTCTGCAAACAGGCCCCAAGCGCCCCAGCTCACGGGGCGTGGCCATACCTAAATGGGGAAACCGAGGCAGGGGCCTGGACATGAGCGACCCATCCCTTCACCCGCACGGTGTCCTTCCCCGGGGCCCTGCCTGCCCCGCAGACACCAGCGTGTCATCGCCCCGAGTCCTGCCGTGAGCGAGGGCCGGTGCCTGCCCGCTCTGCACTCAGCACACACCCCACCGGCCGCAGCACGGAGCCCCAGCCCGCCACGCCTCTCCTCCTCCGGGCCCTGCGGCTTCTCGGCTGGGTGCCCGGGAAGGGTGCGTGCGAACGCCCAGCCGGGGCGCAGGAGCCTGCCGCCTCCCTCACTGCTTCCCTCCCCAGGCTTCGCGCTGCGCCAGGACCGGGCAGCGAAGAGCGGCCCGAGGCGCAGACGCAGCAGGGGAGCCGCACGCAGGGTGGCGGCCGGGGCTGTGGGCGCCGGGGCGGACGTGGCCCTCCCGCAGGCGGGGGCAGCCTGCAGAACCGCACGACCAGGTCCCCGAGTCGACAAGCGCGCTGCCCGGCTCGCGCGGCCGCAGGGGCCCCGCGGACCGCAAGCGGCGGCCGCAGGCACGGGAGGCGGTCCCGGGACCTCCAGGCCCCGCGCACAGCCCGGCCCGGCCCGGCCCGGCCCGGCCCGGCCCGACCCGACCCCGAGGGGCCGTGCGGGGCTGCCCTCCCCGGACACTCACATCCCCCTGATGCAGCTCCGGCGCCGCGATCTTCACGGGCTCCGTCCTCTTCTTTGGCTTGGGAAGGCCCAGGGGGGGCCCGGCACCGCCCATGGAGGGGGGCAGGCCGAGGCCCGGGCCCCGGGGCGAGGGCAGCCCCAGCCCCAGCCCCTCCCCAGCTCCCGCCGCCTCAGCCGGGCTCACGCCCGGAGGCGGGGGGAAGCCTCCGAGGCCGAAGGGCAAGGGCGGCGGAGGCTGGAGCCGGGGGTCCCCGGCGGGCGGGGGCAGCAACAGCGGCGGGGGGAAGGCTGGGGCCAGCATCTGGGGGGGCGGGGGCAGCAAGGCCGGGCCCTTGGGTGCGGGGAGGGACGCGAACAAGCCCCCCAAGGTGGGCCCGGACGTAGGGGCCGCCGCCTCCTCCTCCTCCGGCTCCGGCTCGGCCTCATCCGGCTCACTCTCATCGCTGCTGGCGTAAGCAACCAGCGACATGGCGCCTCCCGCCTTTGGGGCGCCCTTGCCGGCAGACGAGGCCTACTTGAGACCGGGGATCCCCGGAGGCCTAGCGGGCCCCGCCACTGGGCGGGGCGGGGCACCGAAAAGCCCGCCTTCTCCGTACTCTGGGGCTAGCCGCGGCAGGAGCCCATGGCCACGGTAGATTTCCACCGGGTAAGGCTTCCCTCTTCACTTAAGCGCCCAGTCCCGGGCAACTACACACAGCTAATGGCCGCCGAGTCACTCCGCCGCCTCCTCGCCTCACCAACACGGAAACTACAACTCCCAGAGGACACTTTGGCCACAACTCCATGCTCCGCTGCCGGGAGCTCAGCGCAAGGCACGGCGGGAGTTAGAGTCCAAAGAAGGATTAAGGGTCGCGCAGAGAGCCAGGAGGGAAACCCGCCTCTGACGCGAGGACTCCTGGGATGAGTAGTTTCTCTGGGCCATCCCGAGGGAACTACAAGCCCCATCGGTCACCGCGGTAGTCGCGGAGATGGGAAGGAGAGCACTTCGGTACTTGAAGTTCCCTAGGGTAGCCTCTTGGGCGCTGAGGTTGATGGGAGTTGTAGTGCTGGTAGAAACTGCAAGCGCTGTCGGGAAGGAGAGGGAGTCTGCGAAAGTGGCGGACGGGGACAACCGCTTAAAGGGGAAGCGATCTGTGAACCAACAGCTGCAGCCCCGAGTCGCCCGAAACCGGGACTTGGAACAAAACACCCCAGTAAGAGCCGGCCCGAAAACGAGTACGAGAGTGGGGGATGAGCGAGAGAGAATCGAGACTTCAGACCTAAGGATGCACGTCTGCGGGCTGGACAAGGGGACCCCGGAGTCGGGGTGACTCCCTCGCCCTGGCCAAGGCGCACGTCCAGGAGGACACCCGGCTCTTCAGCTGGCGCCGGGCCCCTCTGCAGCGGCCGGGGGGAAGGAAGTCGGGCCCGACCCGGAGAGCAGAGCCGGTGCTTGAGCTCCGTTCCTTCTGCCGCGCGCTTGGGGCCGGTCCGGAGCGTCCCTGAGCCCGTCCCCGTGGGCCTCCCTCCCGGCCCCGGCGCGCGCCCTCTGCGTCCCGCTGATCCGCCCGTGGCCTGTTGTGGTGGTCGTGCGCCCTTCGCGTCCGTCCCGTCGCGGCTCGTGGAGGCGCCCGCCGTCGCGTACCTGTGCGCCTGCGGCTTTGTTCCCCTTCTTCGTCTCTCTGCGCCCCTTCCCGGCTGCCCCCGAGACTGCATGTCCTCTGTCGCCAGCTCTGTGCGAGCCCTTCACAGGCTGACCCGCCTCGGTGCGCGCCACCCCCGGGCTCCCCGAGAGCAGAGGCCCCGGAGCTCGGCCCCTGAAGACCGTCGAGGCTTGGGGAGGAGGCCAAAGAGGAAGATGGAAAGGCTTCTGCCGGGGGCCGCGAATCTTCCATCAGACGAGATGCGCGATCCCCTCCTCCCACCCTGTCCATGTGTCTAAAATCTCACTCTGCCTGCATCCCCAACCTCTGATGCCACCTCCTCCAGGAAGCCTCCCCACGGCTGTCTGCTCCCAGCTCTGGATGCAGGAAGCAGTTTTCCTGCCTACCAGTTCTTAAACTTGACTGTGCCTAAGATCCTGGGAAAGCCTCTTAAAAATGCAGATCTCTGAATCCCAGCCCAAGAGATCCCTCCCTATTCAGCAGGTGTGCGGAGGAGCCCCGAGGCTGGATTTTTAAGAACAGAACGCGCTCACAGGTGCACCAAGGACCTCCCAGTCCTCCCTCGCAGCTGCCATGCTTCGCACAATGCCGACTTCCAACACCCGCTCTTCAAATCTAAGTTCCGGAGCCTGCTTTCCGGTGACTTTGGGCAGTCACACCTCTGAATCTCAAGTTTCTTCTTTGAAAAAATGGCTCGAGTATTAAGGGGTCCTGTCTTACTTCTGTAAGACGCACCTGAGGTCCACCTGCAGTGAAATGGTTTAGAACCTAAAAAACTGAGGAAGATGACGGTCGCTCTTGTCAGTATGTCTTGCTGCCCCGCAGAGAAGAGAAGCCCCGCACCCTGTCTGAGCTGGGGCCTCTCACGGAGCCCTCCTAATGATTCGCCTTATTACGTATATACCTGCCCCCAGAAGTTGTTTTCCTGCAACAAGTTAATAATAAAACTTCATAGCAGAGATGGGAAAGAGATTTATTTCTCACGGGGTCTTTTTATACCTTCAGAAATGTGTAGCCTGTCCCTCTATGACGTATCCTGAAGTAGTGATTACAGCAATAAAGTCTTCAGTCACAGTGAATTGAACAGACAGTTAATTTGGTTCCCTCCTGAAATCCCGCTAAACCGTCAATAAGGGCCCATTTATGGACAAGGCAGTAAAGATCATTCTGAAAAGATTTTAGCCCCCAAAGATGGGAGAGGGGGTCACTGGATCCCCGCGGCCAGACTTGGGCAGGGGGAAGCCGGTGGCTGGTGGGGCGTGCCCTGGGGAGCTGAGAGCCACGCCAGCCCTGGGGAGCGGTGAGAATCCGTCTGATCTGCTGTGGAAGCCTCCAGAGGCTCAGGAGTGCTGCTGCAAGGACCTCTGCAAGTGAAGAAGGGAAGGAAGGGAACAAAAACGAAGACTGGTTAAAAATAAACAGATCCAGGGGCACCTGGGTTTCTCAGTCCTTAGGCGTCTGCCTTCAGCTCCGGTCGTGATCCCAGAGTCCTGGGATCGATCCCCACATCGGACTCCCTGCCCCGGGGGAGGCCTGCTTCTCCCTCTCCCACTCCCCCAGCTGGTGTTTCCTCTCTCACTGTGTCTCTCTCTGTCATGTAAGTAAATAAAATCTTTTTTAAAAAAGAGAGAGAAAGAAAGAAAAAAGAAACAGACCCGGGGTGCCCGGCTGCTCTGTCTGTGGGGTGTGGGACTCTGGATCTGGGGGTTGAGTTCGAGTCCCGTACCCAGTGCAGAGCTCCCGTACCATAAAATCTTAGAAAAAAGAAACAGCTCCTATATCCCCTCCCCCACTCCATGCTGGTGGGAGACTGCCTCTCCCCAACCTGCCAAAAAAATCAAAGTTTTTTTTTCCCCCTTTCCCTTTCCTTCAGGGACTGAAACAGAGGGTTTCGGTTGGGGGGAAACCAGGCACAGGGACAGAGGCACTGCTTGGAAAAGAGGAGAATTAGAGCAGTATGCACAGGGAATATGAAGACCGTGCCCTATTTCTTCCAGAAGACTGGCCACCGGGCCTTTGTCCTCCAGGCCAGACACGGGGAAAATCTATTCAGCCTGAGAGCAGAGATCCTGGAGGGAGTGTGGCTTCAGGGATCCCCCCACCAGCTCTCCAGCCACACAAGCCCACCTGTGAGGCTCCAAGTTAAGCTGCAAGTTCTTGCCCACAGGGAGAAGATGGCCTTTTGGTCCCTCACTCTTAAACAGGAGCAGCACCAAGGATTACATGCCGAGGAAAGTCCCCAACAGGAGGGACAGAGACAGAGCCAACAACCGGAAAGAGAGAAAGTGCAGGCAGAAGAAAACTAAAAGTCCTATCAATCATTTGCCCAGATAGACAAGAGAAAATACTGGATCCGTGAAACAAAACAAAATACCATAAAAAGTAACATGCGGGAGCCCCTGGATGGCTCAGTTGGTTAAGCATCCGACTCGTGATTTTGGCTCAGGTCATGACCTCAGGGTGCTGAGATGGAGCCCTGCGTCGGGCTCTACGCTGGGTGTGGAGTCTGCTTCAGATTCTCTCCGAAGGAAAGGTAACATGCAGAAAGGTACTCTAAAAAAGGTAACATGCAGACAATATAATAGAGCTCCTGAGACATAAAAATGTAAAAGCATAAATAAAGTTCTCACTAGGAGCGTTGGATGACACAGGAAAACCAGAGAACATCCCGGAAAGTCCAACATCTGCGTAATACGAGTTCCAGAAACAGAACAGAGAGGAAAGCGAGAAATCACAGACGGGAGGAACTAAGAACAAGGAATTTTCTTTTTAGGTGACCTCTATGCCTAACGGGGACTGAACTCACAGCCCTGAGATCTGGAGTCACGTGCTCCACCCACTGAGCCAGCCCCGTGTTTACAGAAAACTCCCCCAGACCTGAAGGACAGGAGTTTTCAGACTGAAAGGTCTACCAGCTGCTCCACATAACGGATAGAAACTGACTGGCACCGTCCCGAAATTTCAGAACACTGGAGACCAAAAGAAGATCCTACGTTCTTCTGAACCCAAGACACGGCCGGGTCCGGAAAGAACACCTGCAGACTTCCTAACAGGACACCCTGGAAGCCAACGGCGGGAGCCAGACCTTCAGGACTGTGCAGGAACAACCCTTCCAGCCTAGAATGCGACAGCCGGACCACCAGTCACGGGGGCGGGGAGCATGAAGACATGTTCACACATGGGGGGTCTCAAACAATCTCCGTTGTGAGCACCTTTTCTCAGGAAGCTATTAGAGGATCAAAAACCTGGGTTGGGGGGGCATAGTAAATCATGAAAGAGAAACACCTAGAATTTAAAATATGGACCGTGCCACACAGAGGGGGTGGGGCCCAGGGAGCAGCGGAGGGAGGTGGGGGGGTGTGTGGCTGGTGTCCCCCTCCTCCGCGCGGCCAACAGTCTGGTTCGGGACGGAAGGCTGTAGGAGTCGAGTCAGCAAGAATTTCAAATTGATGGTGTATCAGAGGCATCCAAATATTTTGAGAAGAGTTGGAAATAGTAGATTTGTGGCTAATTTGATGAACGAGAACCTAGAAAAACAAACAAACAAAAACAAAAATAGTTAACAACTTAGGGAAAACAGAGGGTTAAGCATAAGAGAAGACATAGTCACGGCTCAGATGTCGGCGATATGTGAACACTGTGAAGACAACAGAAATTATCCTGTACTCTACCGGGATGATGGAAATTTGGGGGACAGGACGAGTCCGTGCAGCCGAGATGGACGGAGGGAAGAGCGAAACATATTCCAGAAGGTTCTGTCAATGGATAATGCCACACCTGGAGAAATCAAGATGCAGCCGTAACAGCATGTTGCTTAGAAATATGGAATTAAATCACCAAAAATTAGTTAAAGTACTTTGCGTGTTGAATGTTGCTGTCTCTGGAGAGGGAATATAGAAAAGTGCATGCTGGGACCACTGTTTTGGATGAAAACTTCGAGAACCCTGTTTCTCTGAACCCTGTGCATCCAGGACTCGACTCAGTGCATGGAAGTGGAGTGACCGTAACCCCTGGTTGGCTCTTTATGTCCTTTCATTGTTGGTCCACACGGGCCCCTCTTCGATTTATCCATTGAAAAGTGTGGGGTCACCTGGGTGGCTCAGTTGTTAAGCGTCTGCCTTTGGCTCAGGTCATGTTCCCAGGGTCCTGAGATCGAGCCCCGCGTTGGGCTCCCTGTTAGCAGGAAGCCTGCTTCTCCCTCTCCCACTCCCCCCACTTATGTTCCCTCTTGCTGTCGCTCTCTGTCAAATAAATAAATACAATAAAGTACAAAATTAAAAAAAAAAAAGACAAAAATATGTACGTATGTAATCAGCCCGCACATACTCACCAGCCACCCGCTCCCGCTGACCCGTGCTATCCCGGGCTCCCCGGCCCCGTCGCGCTCCCCACTTCCCCCGACACTAGTGTCTACTGTCCTGAAAACTTTCCTGTGTCTATACAGTTTTTCCACATCCATATGTACTCCTGAAAACATACTGGTCATTCGCAGCTGTTTCTAACTTTAGCAAAAGGGTATCAAGCTGTAATGACTCCTTTCTCACTCATAAACCCCTCAGGGTTATCCACGTCGAGCGTTGCCTGTTATTTTTTCTGTTTTGAAATTCCTTCCCGTGAATATACAATTTATCTATCCTTCCCCCTGCTGACGAGGGCTTGAACCGCTCCTCGGTTTTGTGGCTAGGAACGAGGGCTGTGATGTCCTTTCTCTCTGTCCCCGAGCACACACACACACACAATGGCTTCTCTTGTGTGCCCACTTGGGAGTGGAAATAATGGGTCACAGAATATGGGAAAGTCAGACCTTACAACTTGCTGCCAACTGATTTCCAAAGCGACACAGAAGTGACCCCAACCTCCCAGCGCTGGTGTTGCTGTCGGGCTTGTGAATTTTTGCCTGTGGGACAAGCACATGTGGTCCCCTAGCGTGGTTTTGATTAGAGGTTTGTGCATCACTAATGAGACTATCTTCTCATGTGTATGGGCATTATATATATTTCTTTTCTCTTATGTGAAAGTCTTGACCCTGTATTTGCCTGGCTTTCAACTGGGTTGCTGGTCCTTTCCTGATTTTATGTGTTGTTTGTATAGATAGGCTTGACATTATTGGGTTGGTGGGTTTGCATGAATATTTTGAAAAAACAAATCGACGTACCAAAAACTAAAGGAGGGAAGGTGAATTTGGAGTGAGAACACTAGAAGCTTCCAAATTGGAACATAAAGTTGGGGCAGAGCCGGGGTGCGACAGCGACCCAAGGCTGGAGCCCAAGCTATGGACAGCCTCCTGTCGTGTTCGTCTCCAGACCTACGCCAGTCCCCCTTGAGCAGACTCACACGGCACCTAACAACGTCCGAGGAGATGTGTGAGGGCGAAGGAATGAGTCAGTAGGCGAATGAATGAAGCCCCAAGCCACCAACTATGTGGTGGCGGGAATGGCTTTGCAGCACCTCACTGCCTTCTGTCCCCACAGAGGCCACCATCAGCCACACCGCCGTAGGGCCAGGCCTGCCTCCATGCTTGGAAGGGTGCGGTCTCTCTCCGGAGGGAAGAACAGGGAGTGAACCCGGCAGGGCTCAACCTCATCAGGCCGGGAAGTGACCGTGACTCCTCCTCACCCCTCGCCGGCCGGGCTCTCCTCCTCCCCAGGCTTCTGTTCCTGGTGTCAGTGAGAAGGGAGTCTGCGCGCACAGGATGACAGCTCCAGTGATTCCGTCGCCCCAACCCTGGCCCCAGACCTCCTTCCTTTGAGCCCCAGGGACTCAGGGGAAAGCAGACTGACCTGCGGTTCGTGGCCGTACAGAGCGGCGGGTTTCATGTCTGACCCTGGGCACCCCTGTCTGTAAGCGGCCAGGTCGCTGCCTGCACTACCGGTCAGCGAGCTCCAGCGAAGACCGTGGCTGTGACGGGCCTTGTACGTCTTTCATTCTGCAAACTGAAGAGAAAAATGGGGAGAGACCCTTCCTGCAGGATGAGCTGAAACGTGGGCTCTCGCGTTCGCTACAGCAGGTGTCACGGGGAGAGAGGGGACACCTAACAGCCCAAGGGCAGGGGCTGGTTAAGGAACCTGCAGCCCAGCAGCAGGTGGGCACGTGACAGAGCCTCCTGACGAAGCCCAAGCTACACGCAGGCAGCAAGAGAAAGTGCAGGGCCCTGCGCCGGGGAGGCTGTGATTTCTGGGCACCAAATAGCTCTGCGTTTGCTTGAAAGTCATATAGAGAGGATACGACTGGAAGATGCGTAAAGGTTGGTCCTATCTTTGGTCTCTAAGAAGAAAAGTGGGGCAGCTAGGAGAGACAGGTGCCATGGAGACTGCTTTTCTCAAAATCACCTTCCTTATCCCTGAAATCTTGTATCATGTGCCCCGTACTAATAACTTACCAAGGAAATTAAACTGAGTTTTAAAAACGGCGATGCAGGCCTCCTGGGGATCTCGAGGTGCTCTAGCCCTTCTCGCTCTGGAAGGTGCACGGTCTCTCCCCTGAGAGCTACGGAGCTGTCACCACTGCCACACTTGGGGAGAGCGGAGCACCCCATGGCCTCGGCGGCCGCCCTACAGGAAACACACCCGCAGCAGGGGCCAGGCTGTGTGCTCTCCCCTGACCTGCTGATCCCAGGCCCCCTCCGCTTCCATGCCATTGCCTGAAGAAGCTTCCAGAAGTTCACGTTTCTCTCCTGTCCCAACCCTTTAATGGCTCCCAGTGTCAACTAATTAAATATAGATTCTAGGCACTCGGGCCCATGCATTAGGGTTTTTTTTTTTTTTTAAAGATTTTATTTATTTATTTGACAGAGAGAAATCACAAGTAGATGGAGAGGCAGGGAGAGAGAGAGAGGGAAGCAGGCTCCCTGCTGAGCAGAGAGCCCGACGCGGGACTCGATCCCAGGACCCGGAGATCATGACCCGAGCAGAAGGCAGCAGCTTAACCCACTGACCCACCCAAGCGCCCCCATGCATTAGGTTTTGTTTTGTTTTTAAGTAAGCGCTACACCCAACACGGGGCTTGAACTCTCTACCTTACGATCCAGAGTTACATGCTCTACCCATTGGGCCAACCAGGTGCCCCCCCCATTAGTAATATTTCAATTCTTCAGCTGACTCTAATGTAGACCTCAAGGGGAAAGCCATTGCCTTGGAGCTGTGCTGTCCGAGAAACCTTCTGCGAGAACAGACACGTTCTGTGTCTGGCGCCTGGCACACCGGCCTCCAGCCACGCGAGGTGACCCCGAGCACCTAAGTGTGGCCGGAGCGACTGAGGAACTGAACATGGAATCACACTTCATGTTAACCCGTTTAAGTTCACATTAAGCACAGTCTTAGAACGTGAATCCAATGATTGTCACGTTTTGTAAAACAGAGCCCTCTTTTTAAAAAAATATTTCTTTAGGGGCGCCCGGGTGGCTCAGTCGGTTAAGCGTCTGCCTTCAGGTCAGATCAGAATCCCAGGGATTGAGTCCTGAGTCAGGGCACCGGTTCAACGGGGAGCCTGCTGCCCCCTCTCCCTCTGCCGCCCCCCCCACGCTCTCTGGCTCCGTCTATCACATAAATAAATAAAGTCCTTAAAAACATATTTCTTTATTATGAAGGCCGTTAGACGTATGGAGGAGTTGTAACACATGGACGTTTTCCGGAAAAACAGCTACTATTACACCAGCAGCAAACAGCTATCGCCCCGCAGCCACCGACCCGCGGGCCCCGCGTCTAAGGGCTCCCATGGAGCACACACATGCATGGATTCTTGGACGTCCCTCCCCACAGGAGGGTTACTAATTTGAGGCGGGTCATGGTCTGTCAGTGGTGGGGCTGGGAGTCAAACATGAGCTGAGCCAGCCACCTCCCCCAACGCCCGCCGCGGCAGCAATCCCCGCCGGATCGGGCCCAAGGCCAGTGCCTGCGCAGCTGGGTGCAGAGGAGTCCACTTTCTCAAAGTACGCGCCACGGAAAGTGTAGAAGGAGCGTAAATACAGCGGCTGCAAACCCAGCAGGGACTGCCTATGCTCCAGGCTCTGCTCGGAACACTCTAGATACATGTATTCATTTATTTAACAATTTTATTTATGTATTTGAGAGAGAGATAGAGCACAGGAGCAGGGCAGAGGAAGAGGCAGAAGGAGAAGCAGACCCCCGCAGAGCAGGGAGCCCAACCCCAGGACTTTGGGATCAACCCCCCCCCCCCCCCCCATGGAAGGCAGATACCCAACCAATTGAGCCGCCCAGGAGCCCCCAGGTACATTTATCAGTGCCTGTCCCTTCACAAGCCCTCTTTACAGACATGTAGACTGAGACTTGGGGGTTAGGTAGCTCCGCTAGGATCCCATGGCCGGGAGGGGCTTGGACGAGGCCACTGGACCGCTTGGATGCCCTAGTAAAATGCATAAATACACATATCCCCTCTTTTACATCCGAGGGGAGGGGTCAATGCAGACCCATTTTGCAAACCGCTGGTCTGAACAACCCACTCTACCTCCCCTGTTCCAGAGGCTAACGGGGTGGGGTGGGGGACTTCACACAGAGCCGAGCACCGGAGCTGAGCCCCTAACTTGGGAGCCTAGGGGAAGGCAACTGAACTTTCTCTTGAACCTACAGAGCGTCTGAGGTTTTCAGAGGGCCGGGCTCCTCTGCCCTTCACACGACACCCCACAAGGTAATAATCTGTATCACGGTTTTATAGTGGAAGAGAATTTGGTTTAGAAATTCTATCCAAGTCGTTTGCCAAAAGCAAGATTCAAACCAGTTTCCTTGACATGCTAACCCGGGTGGTTTCCACCAGGCCACACTGCCCCTTCCCCTAGCACCCTGAGCACCAGCACTCTGGCTTCCCTTTAGGGACACTAAGGACCCCACCATGCCCATGACCTTGGCCCTCCAGAGAGAGGCTTCAGAACCCTAGTGTGGGGTCTGCCCTCACAGTCTCCTCTGCAGCAGGGCCCCAAGTCCCCTGACTTCTGTCCTGATCCCCCTCCCACACACAAGTTGAACCAAACACCAGCATCCACAGAATGATTTCACGGACACATCTGTGAATTGGTTCCAAGCTGGGCTGGGAATCTGGGGGTCTGTGACCTGTGCGTTTTCCATCCCACTGCTCAAATGGGGGTCCAAAGCAGAAGCCCCACCTTGGGGCTTGTTGGAACGGCAGCTGCCCCCAACCATACTGAGCTAGATTCTGCTTTTCAGGAGGATTCCCAGATGACTCGTGGTTCCTGGGCCCATTTAAGCGTGCAGGGCAGTAAGTTCCAAGAGACTCCCAGGGGAGGTCGGCTCAGCCGCACCCCCCCCCCACCCCTGCCTGTAATTGAGCTTGGTGGTGCTGTTAGGGCCAGCTGTGAGGTGGTTGAGGATGTTATTGTAGGGAAAACTTGGATATTAAATTGCAACCAAAGGCGGGTGGGGGGGTGGTAGTGGATTACTGCAACAAAGGGAATCCTGATAGTTTCTCGCAGCCAGCATCTGCCGGTGGGTGGACTGGATGGCGGCCCGAGAGACTTGCGGAAGGGTTCGGAGGCCTTGCGGCTACCTGTTGGGACGCAGCGGTGCGGAGAGATGGGGCTCTTGGGGGCTGCACTAGATTGGAGAACAGTTTAGAACACGTTTGTTGCCTATCTCTAACACCGGCCTGGACACTTAAACGAAATATATTGGGGGACAGAATTTACTGAGACAGCCTTAGGAACCTGTGACAAGACTCTGCTAACAACAAGAACAGAGAAAAGGGCAGGATCACAACCACCACACTGACAGCAGTTCATGCCGGAACGCCCTGCCGCGCAATAACCGAAACCTGGGAGCTGTGTTGCAACAAGCTCTGAACTGAAACACATCGGCAAGTCTGCGGCTGAGGCCATGCCTGGCTCTTTCATTGCACCGGGAGTGTCCGTTTGCGACAGGAGCGCCTGTGGACAGGGCCAGAGGGATTCCTATTACAAGGGGGAACTATGCCGAGAGGCCACACTGTTATGAAAGCAAAACCCGTGAAATGCATTGCCCTAAGGACGGAACGCATACCAGCAGCCAGCTGGTTCGACCAAGCGGAGCAGGGTCAGTTAACACGGAGCAGCCATCCCATGCCTCCCAAGTCTGGGTCAGGAAGGGGGCTCAAGGAATTTCAAGGGGTCCCTGTTCTCAGGAGCGGGGTGTGGACCTGGGCCTTTGGCTACATCCTGGGCTTCCTTGCAGGAAGACTTTGCATATGCTTTGAAGTGCATCGGTTAGAAAAGCATGCATGCCTATTTTACCTATTCAAATCCAGAACATGCAGTTGCAAAATTTTAAGGATCTCAGAAGCGCCGTAAGAGATCCAAATGTCTTCTTTTTTTTTTTTAATTTTTAAAAAAGATTTTATTTATTTGACAGAGATCATAAGTAGGCGGAGAGGCAGGCAGAGAGAGGGGGGGAAGCAAGCTCCCGGTTGAGCACGGACCCGGATGTGGGTCTGGATCCCAGGACCTTGAGATCATGACCTGAGCCGAAGGCACAGGCTTAACCCACTGAGCCACCCAGGCGCCCCAAATATCTTATTTCTAAGAGACCATAGGTGCCTGGATTTCAGCAAATCCCAGAAGTAATTACTACAGTTCTGTTTGGCTTAATGGGAAAAGACCTGAGTTCAAGTTTTGGCTGCACCCCTTGTCATCCTAGAAGTCGGACTTTAACGGAATACGGAATCCAGCAGAATCCCTCATTCTCCGACGCCAGCTCCAAGTCACCACCTCTGTGAAGCCTTCCCAGATTCTGCCCCATTCCCCCTCTCCCTCCCCAGAGAGGCATTGTCCGGCTCCCCGGCCTTCACAGTGTGGTTTACTGGAGGTTAGGGGTTTACTGGCCTTGTGCGGTGTCCCCCCCCCCACCCCACCCCCGAGAACAGGGACCGTCTTTGCAGGCTCAGCGGTGGCGGAGCGCAGACCGCCTTTGCCAGGAAGTAGCGCCCAGAACGTGGCCGCTCTGTGCCACGAGCCCTCCGACACCTCCCGACTCCCAAAGTCGAGCCTCTCCCCTCTGCCGAGGCCGCTCGGACCCCCGGGCGTCTGCACGTCGGTGCCCCGCAAGCACTGGGGGACACGGAGGGGGCGAAGGGCAGGGAGAGCCCGCGCGCACAGGGACTCCCGCGGCCGCGTCGGGCCCCGCGTGCGAGCGCCCGCCCCGGGCCAGGGGAGGGGCGCCAGGCCGCTCCGTCCAGCCGGGCGCCAGCTCCTCCCGGCGGGCGTGCGGGCGGGCGCCCCCCGACAGCCGCACACAAAGCCCGCTCGGCCAGCTCGGCGCTCGACTCCTCACGCCTGTGCCGCCGCGCGCCGCCGGGCGGCCCCGGGTTGGGCGTCGGGCCGCGGCAGGCCCGGGGCGTCGAGCGCCGCGCGCATCGAACCGGCGCGGGGGGGGGGGGGGGGGGGGGGGGGGGGGGGAGGGGGCCGGCGGGGGAGGAGGAAGAGGCCTCGCGCCGAGGAGGGAGCAATTGAATTTCAAACACAAACAACCGCACGAGCGCGCAGCACCGCGCCGCCGCAGCCGCGCCCGCCCCGTCCGAGCGGCGCGGGCGCACAGCCGTGGCCGCGCCGGAGCTGGGGCCGGGGGCCGCCATCGAGGCGGGGGCCGCGCGAGGGCCGGAGCGCAGCGGCGCCGCCACCGCCGCGCGCGCAAACTTGGGCTCACGCTCGCCGGCGCGGCGCGGAGCCCGGGGCGCCCGGAGCCCCGCCATGTCGCGCTCCAACCGGCAGAAGGAGTACAAGTGCGGGGACCTGGTGTTCGCCAAGATGAAGGGCTACCCGCACTGGCCGGCCCGGGTGAGCAGCGCGGCCCGCCGCCCCGGCCCCGGGCTGGGTTGCGTAACAGCCGGGAGGACGCGGGCGCCCCGCGCGGAGGGGCGCGGGCGGGGGGCGGCCGAGTCGCCGGCTCGCTGCGAGCGTGTCCGCGCCCCCCCCCCCCCGCCGGTTACATAATGGTGGGGGCGGGGGGCCCCCCCGAGGCTGGCGGCGTGGGGCGCGCGGCCTGGGCTGGGGCCGTCGGGAACCCCTCCCGGGCGCCCGGGGACCCCCTTAGAGACCCCCGGTGTCGTCCCTAATCGCTGCCCCGGTCGGACCCCGCTCGCACCGAAAGGTAGCAGGAGGGTCCCCGCCGGGGAGGGCCGAGTGGAGGCGGAGTTCGCTGCTGGAAAACTTTGGTTCGGGGCGGCCGAGAGAGGTCTGAAGTTGGGAGGGTCGAGGAGTGTTTGGGGGCGGCGTAAGAGGGGATCTGCCTGGCTCGGAAGTTCTCCGCCAGGACCCCTCGCCCCGCAGCGCCACAAAAGTGTTCCTCCATATGCTGGCAACTCAGGCGGGGGCTGGGGGTGGCACGGCCCTGGGAGGCCGGGGGGTGCAGTCCAGGCTGCCTCTTCCTGGAGGCGGGGTGGGGGGGCCCGAGCGGCTGCTCCCCCTCGGATAGGATCCTCCCGCCACAACGGCCGGGTCTGCCATGTGGTTGAGTCAGCCCGCCAGTACGCGCCTCCCCCCCCCAGCACCTGGCCAGGTGGGAGGGTGGGGCCCGAAAGCCCAACCTGGTGTGTGCATCAGGTTTCCCCTAAGGACTGGGTCAGCTCAAATAAGGGGAGGGGGGGAGGGAAGTTGCTGGAGGAGGTCGGGGGTGTCACGGGTGGGGGGGGCAGTTGTCTCTGGCAACTTCAAAGTTGGTCTGAAGAGGCCTTTGGAACTGGGGGGGGGGGGGGTGTGTGTGACTGTCCCCTGGAGGTAGGACTCGGGAGAACCGAATAGGAGGGCAGAGAGCAGTGGGCAGTTTCCAGGCCAGGGGGCCAAGAGCAGACGGGCCTCCAGGCTTCTGGTTCCTCTCCACGTGAGTCTGTGCCCTTAGGGTTGCAGACCCCACTGGAGCTGGGGAAAATTGCCCCAGCCTCCGCTGGACCTAGTTCGGGTGGCCAGGCCAACTTTGGGGGCGACTTAGGCCCCTTCCTCACTCTGTACCCTCTTTTGAGCAGCGTGTGTAATCTCGTGTCCCTTGAGCTCCTTGTTCCTTGAAACTTCTAGACGTCCAGCCTGTGAATGGAAGGAGAAGTGGGGCTCTCCCAGCTTTCAGGGCCTCCCAAGAGCCTGGGCCCTGGGGGGTGCTGGAAGCAGCCACCCAGCCTGGTGTGCCCATGGTGTGTGTGACGTGTGGACCGTGGTGTACTTTACCCAGCACCTCTGACCCGTCCGGCTTCTTGGCCCGGACGCCAAGGCCCTGTTGGGCCCCGCAGGAACTGAACCCAGGTCTTTACTGCTCCTACCTCCTGGGGTGGGACAAAGTCTGGAGGCTGGCCCAGGCCCCAGGGAGGGGTGCAGCTGGAATGTGGGTTGCGGGGAACCGGATCAGGGAAGAGAAGGGAGGGGGACACGGGCCCACATTGCGCCCCATGAGGTAGAGCTTCGGGGTGAGGCTAGGTTGGGGATGCCCTCTGTCTTGTCTTCACTCTGGATCTCCAGGACAGAAGGTGGGGACAGGATGAGGCCTGGACCTTGGAGATAAGAGTTTGGCTTGAGGAGGGCAGGTCAGACTGGATGGAAAGAAGGTGCCACCCTAAGCCTGTGTTCTGGCTTCTGTGACATCAGGGGAATGGTCCACCCAAGGCTTTTACCTCCCAGATGAATCCCCCTGGCACGTGGAGAGAACAGACCAGTCCGTGCCTCCTCCTCGTGCTGGGATGCTGCCTTAGCCCCCCGACGGACAGAGTCTGAAGGGGCCCGGCCCCTCCTGAGAGGGAGGAGTGTGGGGCCCTCATGGACAGCCCCACCTAATCTAAGAGACCGAATCCTCAGCCATGGCGAAGGGCCTGCTTCTGGGGAGGACGGCTGACTGGGGATGAGGCGGGGAGAGGCCCAGCCAGAGGGGCCACGTGGTCGGCAAGACCTGCCTGGAGTGGAGGATGACTCCATCTTAACCTTCTCCGTTCCCTCTTCCTCCTGCTTGACTTCTTGGGGGATCTCCAAGCACTTAGCAGTTAACCTCCAAGACTCAGGGATTTTTTTCCTCCCAGGTTCCTTCCTCCTCTCTGCTTCCTGTTTCACAATCCCAGAAAACCTGAGCAGCCAGAGGGCCTCACCCAGCTCACTCCCCCTGCCCCCTCCCCCACGGCTAGGCCCTACCTTCTCTTTTCTGTCACACTTTCCCGGCCCCAACTGTCTCCTGCCCCAGATTTTCTGGTTCCTGGGTCAGGTCGGGCCTGGCCCTGGGTGTGGTGGTCAGAACCCTGGCTGGCAGGCTGTGTGGGCTTAGCCTTCCCTGCTGCCTTCCTCCGTGTCGGCCAGCCGCCCTGGGCTGGCCCTGGGCTCAGCTTGATCTGAGGCTGGGGAGTCGCCTGCTTTCCGCACCTGGGAGCTTCAGCTCCCTTGTCAGACCTCAGGGTGGCCGTGGGCTCTGGGAGGACACGAGTCATGTGCTCGGCTCGGTGTGATGCAGCGAGCGCCGAGGGCTGGGCCTGGAGTGGATGCACCTTCTGGATTCCCGGTGTGGCTGAGAAGCCTTAGAGCCCCAGCCCCTGTTGGCCAGTGTGTTGGGGGGGGTGCAGTGGGGTCCCCAGCCCGCCTCTGGCCCCACCCTGACCCACTTAGCCTTGAGTCACTTGTTCTGAGTCACAGCCTGGATATAAAGCCTGGGAGACGTATGTCTGTATTGGGGGTACAGGCCTCCCCTGAGACCTCATGTCCTCTATGTGGAGGAAGAACCGCCCTTTGCTTCAAAACTCAAGAAACGACGTTTTCTTTGTGGCTTCAAGGATGGAAGGGACTTTTCCCCGTGGGGGCGAGGGGCTGGGACCTGCATTAAGTGGAAGGAGCACCCTCTCCTGGCACCTCCCGCACAGGAACCTGCCAGCCAAGGGGAGGCGGGGGTGGGCTTGGCCCTGTTGGGGTAGGTGCCCACCTGCCCAGGCCGCTGGCTGCGGGTCTTCCAGACCCACCCTTTATGTGGAGGGTCAGCAGGGCAGCTGTATCTGACTATCGTTCTGTTTTTAATTCCCATCCATTCTTTTGTTTCTCCTCCGCCCCTGCGGCTGGGCAGCTGGTGGCTTCCTGGGTCCCCCGGCACACTGCTGAGCTGCCTCTGACTTCGCTGCCCGTGGCCTCCCATGGCCTCCCATGGCCCTTGCCTGGGAGCAGCCCTGCCCTGGCTGTGCTCCTTGGGAGAACTTCTGGCCCCTCCTTTCCTGAGCCTCAGTTTCTTATTTCGGCCCTCCAGCAGGTTGACACCGCGGCTCAGGTGTGACCACCAAGAATGCAGAGCGCAAGGTTCCCTGCTCTGCTCCCAGCCAGACCCTTTGCTCCCCAGCCCTGTCCCTTGTTTCTGGGGCTGAGATCCTAGAGAGGAGGCCTAGGCCTTCTGCTATTGTCCTGAGCCTTTCTCTGGGGACCTCTAAGCCTTGGAGGCTCCCATTTTGTTTTTTGCTTGCCTCCCTCTGAGAGGGGGTGGGGAGCTGGCTGGTCACAAGACCCAGGTGTCCCGGCCGGGAACGGACTCCTCCTGCGCCTGCACCCACGGGCTGGCTTCCTGAGAAGGGCCTGGGCCCTCCAACCCCTAGCTGTGGTTTCAGGCTGCGGCCCGGGACCCAGGTGCCAGACTCCAGGCTCGGGGGTGGGGTGTGTTAGTGTCCCCTCCTCCCCAATCGGGAGAGAGGGCCTGGGGGGGAGGGGTGGTCACATTCCTGGTTGCTGAGTGGCCCCGGGGGGCGGGGTGGGTTGTCATGGCGATGGGGATCCTGTGGGGGGGAACTGCGTGCCTTTCCACCCCTGCTATCACACCCCAAGCTCTTGGTCATGGGGAGGGCCCAGTTGGTGCTGGGCCTTCCTGAGGGGAGGAGCCGGACCTCTGTCCCCAGAGGCCACAGGGCAAGGGGGGAGGTGCCCAGGGACCTGAAGGCTCCATGCCTGGAGCAAGATGCCCCCCATTCAGGCCCAGGGCCCCACCCCCTCTCCTGGGTGTGTCTAGCTGGTTTCCAGCCCCCCAGCCTCAGCGGCCCAGGTCAGGCCCGGCGTCCCAGTCTCTGTTAATCACCGCCTGGGCCTGGCCGTCTGGGTCCTATCTGTGCCTGGGGCCCCAGTCAACATGGCCACCTGGCCTGTGTCCGGCGGGAAGCCAGGCTGCTGGGGCGCCTGCAAGTGTTGCTGGGAGTTGTAGTCCTCCCGCGCCTCCGCCTCCAGCTCAGCTTGGCCTGGGCTTCCAGGGCCTGGTCTGGGGAGGCTGGTGGGGCCGCTGCCTGTCCATTTCCCCCACCGCAGACCTCTGCACCTTCCTTGTGCCCGCGGGATGTGGGGGACCAGGGGGTCAAGTCAGGAGACCAACGCAGACCCTCACTAACTTCCCCTGTCATTTTGGGGGGCCTGTTTCCTCCTCTGTAAAACGAGTGTCTCACTAACCTCAAGAGTCTTTCAGAGTGCTCCCCAGAGGCCTGTGGCCTTGTCTTGGCGGGGTGGGGGGGGTGTCAGGTGGGCAGCCCTTGGCCTTGCCCCTCCCCCTCCCCCAGAACTGGCTTGTCTTTACCTGCTGCTCAGCTTCCTGCGGCAGATCTTTGAGCCTGTGCTAGGCCCCTAGCAGGGGGTACAGACAGACGGGCTCTCAGGTCTCGGCTCTCAGGTCTCGGGGCAGGTGCAAGGCTGAGTCCGCATGGGCCGTGCTCAGATACTCCTGCGAGTGACCATGACCCTGGCGCTCTGAAGGAGAGGGGCTGCGCCTTCTGTGAGGGGAAGGCTCCCCAGGACTGAGTGAGTGTGGGAGGCCAGAGGCCAGCGTCTGTCTGGGGAGGAGGGCCCACACCTGAGGGCTGGACTGCGGGCCAGTCCATGGCCATTTAATCCTTACCCACCGGACGGCTTAAGTGCCTTGACAGGCTCCATTTTACAGATGAGGTAACTGAGGTTGGGGACGTTGACTGTGTTGCCCCAGGTCTTCCAAGTATATTGGTGGCAGCATGGGGATTCGGACCTTGGTGCCCGGGAGGAGGCGATTGGGTGGGCCTTCCGGTGAGCCAACGGCACGAAGGGCTCGAGGCAGCACCTCCACGGTGGGCACAGTGGCTTGTAGGCTGGCAGTAGCCCAGCGAGCTCGAGGGGAGAGGTGGCCCTGATTGGGCTGGGCTGTCGGGCCCACGGAGCAGGTCCTGGCTCCAGGCTTCCACGGGGCTTCTTGTCTGACTCTGAACAAAGTCCTGCTGGTTGAAAGGGTTTAAACACCATCTCGGGGATCTCCCGGGCCCGTCTCAGTCTGATTTTACGCAAATGTGTCTTGGAGGCCGGCCTCAGCCCCAGACTTGACCTCAGGACTCCACTCACTGGCTTCTCTCATCTTGCTCCCAGATCGACGAGATGCCGGAGGCCGCCGTGAAATCCACAGCCAACAAGTACCAAGTCTTTTTTTTCGGGACCCATGAGACGTGAGTGAGGGGCTGGAGGTGGGGCGGTCAGCGGCTGATCTGGCGCCCCTCCCGCTGGGGCTGCGCAGCTCACCAGCCAGGGCTCCAGAGCACAGTCTCCCCTCTCTCCCCAGGGCATTCCTGGGCCCCAAAGACCTCTTCCCGTACGAGGAGTCCAAGGAGAAGTTCGGCAAGCCCAACAAGAGGAAAGGCTTCAGCGAGGGGCTGTGGGAGATTGAGAACAACCCCACTGTCAAGGCCTCCGGCTACCAGGTGAGCGGCTGTCCACCCCAGAGACCCCCTGGGAAGCAGGTGTGGCCACTGGCTCCGGAGCCCACAGGACCGGAAATGCTTAGCCTGCAGGAGTGGGGGTAGGGGTGGGGGTGGGGGAGGCCCTGCAGGAGGGGTTGGGGTCAGGGGGTGGGGTGCGTGGCGTGGGGAGGCAAAGACAGGACAGGCGGTAAGTGGGGACAGCCCTTTCCGGGGCCTAGTGTGAGAGTAGGACTCGGCCTGAACTCTTTCCGCAAAGGCTTCCAGGAGGAGGTGCTCCTGAGCCGGGCAGGATGAGGCGGGAGGGTGGGGGGCGGGGGTTGGCGGGGAAAGGGTCCCAGCTCCCTTCGGGGGAAGTTGACCCGAGGTTTTGCCTCCTGCTCCAGCCCTCCCCCCTCCTGCACAGAGCCCTGCCTGCCCGGCCAGTGGGTTTAGCCCGGGGCTAATCCGACAGAGGTGGGTCTCAAATCACTCGTGAGACTGGGCACCTGGGGGCGGGCGGGGGCGAGGTGGGAGAAGGAAGGAGTGAGTGGCCGCGGGCGGGTCCGGGGAGGGGCCCCCTGGGCCCCGCTGGTGCCACTCAGCCCCTCCCGTCTCCGCGCAGTCCGCCCCGAAGAAGAGCTCTGTGGACGAGCCCGAGCCCGAGCCCGAAGCCGCAGAGGGGTACGGCGACAAGAAGGGGAGCGCCGAGGGTAGCAGTGACGAGGAGGGGAAGCTGGTCATCGACGAGCCCGCCAAGGAGAAGAATGAGAAGGGGGCGCTGAAGAGGAGAGCAGAGGACACGCTGGAGGTGACCGGCGCCACCTGGAGCCGCGGAGGGGCCGGGCGGGCAGGGGCACTTCAGGGACATCCTGATCTGGGGGAGACCAGCTCCTAGTCTGGGGTCCCTAGACCCTTCAGCTGGCAGAGGGCTGGGGAAGCGGACAGGGGGTGTGCCCAGGAAGGAGCCTCTCTGGGAGCGGGGGGCTCTGCTAGGTGGCTGGGGTCCTCCCTCTCTGGCCTCAGTGGGCCTCATCTCTGCCAATCCTCCCTAGGACTCCCCTAAACGTCCCAAGGAGGCAGAAGACCCTGAAGGGGAGGAGAAGGAAGTAGCCCCCTTGGAGGGTGAGAGGCCCCTCCCTGTGGAGGTGGAGAACAGCACCCCCTCGGAGCCCAGCTCTGGCCGGGGCCCTCCTCAAGAGGAGGAGGAGGAGGAGGAGGAGGAGGAGGAGGAGGAGGAGGAGGAGGAGGAGGAAGAGGCTGCCAAGGAAGATGCCGAGGCCGCAGGCATCAGAGATCATGAGAGGTGAGGGAGCCCCCTGCCCTGAGGCAGCTGGGCTTGGGGGGGCCCGGCCACCCCTGGAGAGGAGGAGGAGGAGGGCCTGCGGCGGAGGCAGGGTGGGCTCCCCCAGGACGCTGGCCCTGGCTGGGTGTGGCCAGCAGAAGGCCGCCCATAACCCTTCTCCCCTCCAACCCTCCCCCGCAGCCTGTAGCCACCAATGTTTCAAGAGGAGCCCCTGCCCCGTTCCTGCTGCTGTCTGGGTGCTACTGGGGAAACTGGCCATGGCCTGCAAACTGGGAACCCCTCCCCCCACCACCCCCCTGCTCTCCTCTTCCAC